>NC_142621.1:38159015-38462045 GCF_059453375.1 Lepisosteus platostomus
CAGTCAACTGTATTAACATAATAGAAAATAAATTTAAAAAAGTAAAGCCAATATTTCCTAAAGTACATAGTATAATTTTTTTTTTTAATCAAGAATGAGAAATCTCATTCCTTTGTGCTGTTCCTTATGTTTTAGTATGTTCCTTATGGGATAACAAGTGCCTCAGGACAAATGTGAGCATCCAAATAATATATAGTCATGTTTCAAGAAAATTCTAAAATATATTTTTGTTCTTGGTTCTCATGAGAGATTAACATCTTGGCATGTAGCCTTTGTAAATTTGTCTTCTACAAACTTTGTATTTTAATACTTTCACTCTGGAGTTGGCAGAGTACAGGTGATCAACGGTTGTCCTTATCCACTATTTTTTTCATAATCAACTGCAGATACTGTAGCTATTTGTGGCTGTCTAGTAATTATACTTGTCATTTTTTTATCCTTCAATATATTCCAGATTGATATGCACAATTCACCAGCTAAAATTAACTTTGTTTCTTTGAAAGAGATAACATCCTTAATTTTAAACTATTTTAATTCAATTAAAAACATTCTGTTTGCCCATAATTGTGCTGAACTTTAAAATATCTACTGTACTGTAAATGTGAGTACTAGAGATGTTCTCCCACAGTTGGAGAGGAGCCCATGCTGCCAAAGCATGTAATGCAGTTCTTTCATTAAAGCATACAATAATCTATTGTAGAGTAGTAATCAGTTTTTATAAAATACAGGAAATAATGTATTTTCCTCAAAAATGACTGGTAGAGCAGTTGTTACAGAGGATTAAGGTTTAACTGGAGTGAATATTCCCAGATCTTTGATTCTAGATATTACCCACACTGACCACAGAACTTGACTGCTATCAGGCTTACAAAAGTTTTAAATGAAAGGAAAAGAAAATGCATTTTAAAGCGAGGAAAGCAAGAGCAAGGAAAGGTTATTCACTGGTACAAAGATTAGTAATTCCAAGATATGAGAAAAAATTCCCTTTCCAGACTACTAGAGATGTTTATTACAAACGGAGCTACTACCCCCTATTTAGTAGTGTTGAACACAAAAGGCTTTTGTCTACTTTATAGGGCCAGAGTTTGTGTTTATGCAGATTCCTCATTGTTGAGGGGGGGTAAAAAAGTCCAAATATATATTTCCCCCCTCATGCCTGAAAGAGGTTTAATAGCTGAAAGCTGAAACTTAAGCACCTGTTTTGGATGAAGAAGTCTTACCACATAATAATCAGTAAAGTAAAGGACTAAAACCTATAGGTTTGGAGGCAGTTTTTTCATGTCTTAACATCTTCCCAATTGAAAAAATCAGAGGGATTAAGAGTTAAGAGTTAAGAATTAAAAGTTAAGGGTTAAGAGTCAGTTTTCAGAGTTGTCTTCAGGAAGTGGCACAGAGTTGCTGCCTTTTCTGGGAAGGAATTTCTTGTTCTATAAAAAATAGGAAGGTTAAAGGTTATGGTAACAACACAAGTTTTGATGACATAAGAAGATGCAGGAAAAAAAAAGTAAATTTATATAATTTAGTGAGTACATTAGTAGTACAAGACAGTTGGTAGAGCAGCTTACTACAAAAAATGATGTGATGCTGTTGTCTGTGTGAGCTGGTGAGAGAGTATATCACAGAAAGCATTATTGTCTTTAAATAATTAGTGAAGAAGTCTTTATCTGTTGAGCTGATGAGTTCCAGAAAAATAATAATTTTATGTTCCTTCTTTCCATTCATGCTTTGTAAAAAAATCTGTTACTGCTGCCCTTTACTTTAAAAATTGATTGGCTGGTGGAATATGCCAGACAAATCATAGCAGTATTGACAGCACAATCAATACCTGCTGTTTGACTTTAGTAAAGTACCACTGCATTTTTGGTTTCTCATATGAGTGTAGAGCTGAATTTATCAATAAGGTGTTGTCCATCATCTACAAATCAAAATTGTGAAGGTGTCTGCTCTTTGCACTTGCCTCTTCTGTTTTGACATGTATTAACTTTGCCACTACTGTATTTGTAAGGCTCTGAAAACAGTCTTGACGTACTAAAAAACATATTTCTGAGTACACCTCCAACAGAAAAGAGATCTGCCTAGTAATTTCTTCTGTAATGCTGCTAAATATCTTAATACAGTAAATAAATAGACTTATTAAATAAATATCTTAATAATAAATAAATAGACTGTAATGCATGATACGTATGAAAACAAACACGGGGTTAAAGAAGTAGAGTTTATTACATTATGGATCTGACAGGGATTCCTATCTAAAAATGTCTATCTAGTTCTTCAAAGAACTGAATTTTATGTAAATCTACTCTCAGCAGCTTAGCGAATATACTGTAGCAGTTTTACAGTGGGTGTTCAGAGAGTTTATAATTTGTTTTGCTCTTTTTATTTATACAAAATTAGACTGACAATTGTGTAGTTTGCATGCATTATTGAAGCTGTATATTCTGTATGTGTATCATGTACGGCTGATTTCAGAATTCTTTAGCAATTTACAAGGCACTAATACCATTACGTTCTTTGTTCTATTGTTATTGAATGATGGTCTATTTTAAACCTGAGTAACATGTAATCGTGAAATTTTAGCACAAGGGTATACACTGTAAACAAATCCATAGACTAATGTGAAGTTGCCTCTTATTATTCCACAGAAAAACTATGGTTAAGGGAGTTGCAAGTGTTAGTGAATCAGTCAATGCCATTACCAAAAGGCACAGGTAATGTGTCCTTCTTGAGCTAGACATTTTGATAGCATTCTACTGTACAGTATATCCTAGGAATCATGAAAGAAAGTAGAAAGATCAGCCATCTACAGACCTTTTGGTTTAGGGACAGCAAAAAGTCCTGACGATAATTAAACCAGTCATGGAATGACCTTGGGAGACATGTTTTTAACAAGAAAATCCTTTTGTCCTCTGAGTCACTTTCAATTATGATGACGTGATTATACAAAATCAATGAAAGCAACCTTTGTTTGATTTCTTGATATAAGCAAAGTAGAGGCTAGAAAGAGAGAGAAAGATATGAAGCAATTACACTTTCTATAGATGTATGCTAGTAGATTACAATGATACATAATACACAAAAAGATTAATGATGACTGTAAAATCTGAGCCTGTTTGTAATCCCATAAACTTCAATTGTGAAAAGTGACAAAAAAGATATTGCTGCTGACCCAGAATAATAATTACTACCATTGTATCCTCAAGTACTGGCTGGGACCATAAATTGATTTTCTCTGAGAATGTGAGTATTGTCATTTGTGACATACTGTATAAAGTACTGTGAAGGTGTTTCACCTCTTCCTTATAAATAGCAAGGTATTTAATATTTCTTATATAAAACACTTTATTAAGAACTAACAAAGTACAATAGAGAAATGTAAGATACTTTTTAGGGTAAAATAGGCTTAATTATTCTTTACACATTTTGCAATCCTTTCCTCTACTTTATTTGTGAGTTAACATTATTTTAATTACTACAGACTACTGAAAAATTGATACTTGGGGCTCATGGTGTTTCCTCCAAGACCTGTAGCCTAAAGCCTCTGGCTGTAGTTTTGTCTTCCACAGTTTCCCTTGTCTTCCTTCTCTTTCCCAAAGTACAGTGGGTTTATGAACCCCAGATCATGTGATGCAAGTCCACCAATCAACCCCTACAAGCAGGGCCGACAAATTAACAATTTCACATACATTTCTATGAAATGTGTATATATGTTCTACAATACGAGGGGAAGCCAAGAATTAGAATTCCATGACAAGTGCTTTGGCATTTTGCAATGTATTTTGAACATACTTTCATAAAAGATCACAATGTTGTTATTTCATTTTTAAAAAACAACAGCTGTGCCTTTTAGAGATGATGTGAGGGACACCTGAAGTCTGAATCACTGTAGAAAAGTATGATAAGGAAATGATCAAGCAGTGACTGTGCATGGCTGAGGACTTGGTGTTGGATTATGCCAGCAAAGTAATCAAGTGTAAGCCCATTTAAGCTCTTAAAATTTCAAATGAAGAATGTGTAATTGATTTTCCTGGGAACTGGATGTTAATGCAGATTTGATATAATCGGAGTAATATATTGATGTGTTTTGATGTGATTAAAAGGCAAAGACAGTATAATTCTGAGCGAACTGGAACTCTGGCAAGCCTCTGATTTAGGAGATAAGTCTGGAGTGAATTACTGCACTGAGATTAATAAAACATCTCTAAGAAGTTAGGAGAGTCATTGCTGTGAGGTAACCAAATATACTCATAAGAGTAAAGTATCTTTGACAGAAGTGATACAAAGTAATATTTAGGAAAAAAAACAGGGCAGATTAAACTATCAACGGCCTTCCCAGCCAATCTAATCTCAATTATAACCTCTTAGTACAATTCCAATATTGTATATGTGAATGGCAAACGTTTATACGTTTATTTCATCATATTGCAAGCACTGTACCTGCTGTAATACTTATTTTTAGTTTAAGCCTGTATTGATTTCCAGACTGTATGAAATTGAAATCATTACATGAGCAGGTTCAAAACAGTGTCGTAGTTATATACTGTAGGTTGAGAGGAGACATTAGAGGAAGCATTTTGACACAAAATAGGGTATAGGATCAGATTGTAAAGTGATATAATAACAGGAAAATATTATCACCTCACAATGTATACTGTCTGCTCAAAGCCTTGCCTTTAGAGTACTAATAGTCTGCAGAAAATACTCAACCAGGTCACCTTCAGAGCGGCTTCATTAACCACGGTGTCTCCGAATCACAATCCATCATCATCTCCAGACCATGGTGTGCTTCTGGTGATTCTCTATATCACTGAAAGAGAATCCTCATAGGCACGAAGTGCACAGAAAATAAAATCATGCCACAGACCTTTAATATGTACAGTAGCTCTTAACTTATCAGAAAAGCTAAAAGGATAAGGACTTAACAGAAATTCTGAAACAGTTTGAATCTACAGTAAGTCATAGCAGACAGCTAAAAATAAAGGGGAGAAATAACCCCAAAAAGTTTGTTAGCTTTACAGTAACTATCCCGCAAAGCAATATTTAGTGTGGGATATATTTGACTTTTACAATACAGTACACTTTTTTTATTATAGTACTTATATTAAAATGATAATAACTTCACCATGAATATTACTTTCTGCTCTAACATCTGACTATGTTGGTTTAAATCAATGATCTTTTGAGATTTTAATTTATTGGGTTTATTTTAACTCACATTATTTAAAATTAATTAATTTTATAAACTGAAAAGGTAGACTTATTATCGATATAAACTTCACTTATAATGATAACAAATGCAAAATGTACAAAGAAACTTGTTGTATTCCTCTCAACAGATACCCTAGATACCTCATGTCTTTTCAGTTCATTTTACCAATGTTCAAAGGAACTCAAGCAAGCATAGAGACTAGAAAATCCACATAAATGTTACATTCTCATCTTATAAGAAAGCATTTACTCAATCAGAAAGAGTATGTGCATTATCCCAATGAAATCTAGAATGTGGGGATCATGTCAGGATGGTCCCAGAAAAAGGGAAACAATTGGAATTGATCAATGTAGTGCCATAGTTTCCATCAGTCACTATAAGTGGAGTTCTGTAGCACCTAGATACTTCTGCCTAGATCATTACAGTTAAAGAACCCCATCTTCTGATCTGTCTTACACAATCGGCAAATCATTCTGGACATCTTTGCAAAACTTTATGGTGTTCATCTGAGTGGTTAGTACTAAACCTTGATTGATTGCTAGAGAGAACTCTGTTTCTTTTCTCATGAATCCACATGAGGTGTGGTTAATTCCAGCTCTCTCTGTTGTATCAAAGAGTATTGATGAGTACTGAGTATTGATGAGTGTGGTCATCGGGCCTGTAAACATTGACTGGTTGCAGCTTCGTCGTTTTTGATCGGCTGTTGTGCAGGATGTTGTGATCTAGAGGAGTTATTATAGTAAAAATTCTATTGAAAATGCAGCACGATGATGTCTCAGTCTTGATGAGGTGTCATCACTTGTGATCTCCCAAATCTCTACTTGCAGGCTTCGTATTATGTAATCAGTTGACTTGTTCCATCCTCCATTATATTAATGGCACAGAGACAGTGTTTAATTGATAAGAAGGCTCTATTGCTTCCTTTCTATCTTACAGTATATATTCTTAATTTTCAACAGCCTTTACACCATGCGCAATCTGCTCTTTCAGTTGGTTAAAAAGGTTAACTGCACAGGATCCCAATCAACTCACCTAGTAAATGTATTTGTTCCTCAAGTGATGGCTAGATTTAGTTGACTAGGGATCTTTGTTCCCAAGAATACTCACTGACTCCTGCAACATTCTGGGTGACTTCAGACTTGCTGTGATGTCAGTCAAGGAAAAGGCACTTCACCAATCAGTGATTAACCTCTTTGGTTGGTCACTGTGGAGCTTGCGGGGTGTTGTCTCAATAGGTGGGAAGCTTGCAGGAGCCTGTCTTATTTTTCCCATGCACTACAACACAATTGGCAATTCCAATGTACTGTAAGTGGTTGATCAAAAGCTAACTCCAATTACAGTGCTGTTCCATCCACCCAGCTATCTATCTTGTAACCACTCTGTTGCATCTTTTTTTAAATTTATTTCCTGTAAAATGTGGCCTTTTGTTTTTATTATAACTAATGTTTATCCTGGGATTACAGTAGGCTATAAAGGCAACTAAAAACACGTGATTACAGTAGACTACACAGGGCTACTAGTTTTGCACTGCCAATAAGCGACAATAAATATTGGAGAAGCTGACAGAAAATCTCCATTTCTGTGGTAACATTATTCCCTGCGCTGAGTGACATAAACGTGATTTTGCATATCTGTGCACAACAGAGGTGGATTTAGGAAAATAAGTAAAGACAGAGAAACCAATGTGCTCTTTTCACCTTGCACATTTGCTACTCAGCACTGTCTGGATTTGAGTGGCATAAAAAACCCCACTTGGCAGATCATTTGCACCAGTGTGTGTTTAAGAACTAAAGTCTCTAGATCCATTTACGATGTATAATTAAACAAACCTAAAGCCCCCTAGTAATTCAATTTTTAATGTGTTTCCTTAACTGTGAACCATCTGGGAAGTTATAGAGCACTACAGTGGGCAGAAAAAGGAATTAATATTACATATTTAAACTCAGTGTTGGAGAGAATTTATTATGAATTTTTAAATTTGCCATGCCATTAAAGCATAGGGTTATATAATGCCCTGTTATTTCATTTTGAGTAAACATTTCGATACTTGAAAATTCAAGGTTTCATCTTGTTTTTGTAAAGTTCTTTTTTGTTAAAATGCTGTTTGATTACTAGCTAGGGCCTGCAGGGAAAATTATTTTTGGGGGAGGAGGGTACATAAATGAGTTGCTTTGAGCATAATTAAAGTTAATCTACTGTCACTTCCCCGTGAGAAATATAATTGCCTCTTCAGCAGTTTTTACTTACTGTATGTAACTGTTTAACATTTTTTAACAACTGTTTTGATGTCTGTAAAACTATTTAAGTCAGCAAAGTAAAATTAAACTAAACTGTTACTGTTTCAAACTTTTCACCAATTCAGTTATTATTTTGCTGTTTTTCAGGACAAATGACCCCTGGACCAAAATGTCTGTAACCTGGTATTAGTAAATGTAAAACTTTGGACTTGAACTTTGTGTGTAAATTATATAGATTTTTAAATATGTTTGTGATTTATTCAATCTAAACAAACTAAAATAAATGTATACACTTTTCAGGTAATAAACAAAGGCTTGTATTCAATTGTACCAATTCTTTCTGTTTGGATTTTTTAAAAGCCTCACAGAATTGACAGTTAAAAAGTTAAATTAAAAAGTGGAGGACTCACTCCCTTTTTTGTTTCCACTATACCTTTAAATTGCAAATCCCTGACACGTCAGAAGCAAGGCTATTCAGTTCTGCTACATTTCCACAAAGACAGGTGCGAATTGCTTTGGTGAGCTCCTCCTCCTCTGTTTCAGGCTGAAGGCACCAGCTGTTACTTGAATTCAAAAGTTCATTGTAATTCCAAAGACATTCTCCTAATGCATTTCTGAAAACATTTTGCCATCAATGAGAATATAAATCTCACAGAATACACAGGGCTCCTTGTCTTAGGTTAGGCATGGATGATAAAGAGATAAAGAGTTTTGATTAAAAAAAACATACTGTACCATCCATTATGCTAAAAAATACTGTATTTTTTTATAAATGATTTTTTTCCCATTCAGTGTGACTTATGGGTAACATTTGTCTAAATGTAGGTCAGCATTTACTCTACTAAAATAAATATTTTACCTAAGGTTAAACCTAGTGTTGTTTCAATATACTGTAAAGTATACTGGTAATAAACAAGAATTTAAAAAAATGAATGTAAAGTTAATAATGTGCAGCTAATATGGACTCTGTGCAATGAGGAATTGAGCCTACTGGTGTTCACAGTTTTGAGGAGAGTTATACTGTATCACCAGTCTACCATGAGAAAGTCAATCAACATATTGTGAGACATCGAGAATTTGTCTATTTAAAAGTGCCGTTTTTGCTCACTGTGCGGCAGCAGGACTTGAATCTTGGTCATGGATTTTCTTGTACCAGCACTTGTTGAGCTACAATGTTACTGCTGCAGTAGAAGTTTCCTCTGTCTCCTCTTTACTGTGCTGCTGCAGTGATTTTCATCCACACCTGTTTTCCATTATTCTTCAACACTGCTATGGAAACCAGCTTCTCTTTGCAGTCACTGTTCAGTTTTGAAGCTCCTGCTTCTGTGCTTTCTCTGCTCCTGTTGTGTTTGTTTACTGTGTTTTGACCCTTGCTTCTTGTTCTAGATTCTGATCATTGTCCTATATCCTGGATTTGTTTCTCACTTGGTTTTTGACTATGCTTCTTCCTAGTGTTTTTGTTTGTATTTCAGGGACTCTGAACAACACCTACTGTATCTCTGCTGATGGCTGATCCTGTAAGTAGTAGAATAGGTACTACTCAACCAACAGACTCAAGCCTTGCAAATGAAATCGTAAAATGCTTTCATTGGTGATGTTCCAGAGTATCACATGCAGTAAATGCTCAATTGGGTTCATATTTAGTGATTAAGAAGGTCATCAAACCACTGAGTGACCATGCGTGTTCTGTGGATCTGGATATTTTCATCCTGAAAGACACTGCTGCGCCTGGTAGATAAAAAATGAAGTGCAACGTGGAAAGAAGATGATCACTCAGTAGCATTAATAGTATTATAACAAAGTTATAATAGAAATTTGAGAGGTACTGTAGGTTAGATCCTAATCTTACACTTTTGCTCACCAGCATATCGCACCAAGGGCTTTGTGTAGTGCTTTTCTTTCATTCCCTCCTACCATCCTATCTACAACTCTGCAGCGACTCTATGGCCTCAATCCCCTATGAGTGCAATACAGGGGGGGTCTGGGAAGCCTCATCCCTCCAGCGAGGCTACCAAAATTCCCTCAGCCAGGAGAGCTACACCTAATATATTGTGCCCATCTAATCTCTCTCATCATTATTATGACCTAGCCGAACTACTAAAAGAAGAGATCAACATTGGCCTTGCCTTCTAAAGGAACGAGTGCACCCAATACACATCATATTTTATTTAGAATTCACATTTTTTTCAAGCTTCCTAATCTGTGTCACTGGTCTACTAAACCATGTATAGGAATAAATACTGTAGATGAACCCAGCATCGGAATAATGACTGTAGGACTGTGTTTCTTTGCTTTCATTATCCAGAGCAAGAAAAACAAAAATAACCAGAGATTTACTTTTGAGATGCACAGTCTGCGACAATGGCATTCTCCTTTGCTTGTGTTTTGCTTTCACCCTGGAAAAGCAGCACTAACAATGGTCCATGGCAACAATATTCCATTATATTTCCTTTCTGCTCGACAGACTATGTAGGACTCTGCTGAACCTCCACTCATTTTTTTGATCTTGTGGTTCTTGTGTCTACATTTTAGGAATCTTCTTTTTTTGTCTTTTTTACTGATATAGGCTACAGGAAATTAACTGAAAATGTCAAAAATCAAACACCATTGATCCATGTAGAGCTTCATGTTAATTGTAAAGAACAATGTACAGTTTCCACTAATATAATATAATGTTATAATGTTTCTTTATTAGCCCTATACAATTTCTTGCATTAGGAATTCGTCTTTTCGCATACTATAAACCTTAAGCATATGTATAATGCAAACATATACATATCCATACATTAATCAATTAACTACATACAATAAATTACATTAAGATCTCTAGGCAACATATTTTAAACTACTCATTTATTTAAAAAAGCAGTGAGTGTATATCTTTATTTCTTATTCTGTTTTCATCAAACTGATGGGTAAATATTAATTTAAATTTTGTCCATTTCACTAACCCTCTGTTTGCATTTGGTACAGAATTGAAAACAAATCAGGCTTGAAAAATGCCACCTACATCAACAAGTTAAACCACATCTGGTAGATTATTTTGATCTATTAATAGATTCAAAACTGTCACATTTTCTTCCTTTCAAAAACTGAAAATGCAAATGATCAATTTTGGCATTTGTGCTCCAATGATAGCGAGATAATTCTTCTGCCCTCTTTGGTTCATTGTCAGTAGAAGATTATGTAGCTTTGGGAAATTTTAAAACACTACTTTATTAAAGGTCATTATTCTGAGTGACTTTCAGTGTGTGTTAGTCAGCTAGCACAATGTAAATTTACAGAAGGGCATTTACTGCAAAGCACTTTAGTAAACAGTGTATTGTGTTTGAAAGTCTGAATGATAATGCATCAATTTCCAATACATTTAGCAGTATGGGGGAATGAGGCAGAAGGATGGTTATACTTCAAAAGCATAGTGTTAAAGGCTTAAAACAAATTGATCCTAAGACAAACGATTCCAAGTCTAGGATAGTCTAGATAGGATAATCAATATGCCCTAAATGATTTTTGGAGAAATAAGGAAAATAAATCAAAGGGAAAGTTCTACAGATTGCATAAAAAGGCACAAGATTCAAAGATAGAAAAAGAGTACACTGAAGTGCAGGTGCAGCTAAAAATCCTATTGAATGCTACTGAAGGCAAAAATAATGCAAAGCATTTTATCAGTACTACAACAGTAAAATAAATTTTAAATGCAGTTAAAGTAAGTGATTAAGTATATAATGGTAGGTTAATAACAGAAGATGATCAGGAAATTCTGCCAAAATTGAAAGAATGTTTCACGTATTTAAAACAGAAGACCACAATATCATGTCTCCTGTAATGGAAGCAGCTCCATAAATGTGAAGTAATTTTAATATAACTTACAGTACATGAACATTTTACAGGGACTTGAGCAGCATCAGAACTAAGTTGTTGGGTTCGGGTGGTATTTTCCCACTAGTACTTTAGGAAATAAAGTATGATATTGATAGATCCCTAGCTTTAAATTATATTAACCTTAATACATTGTAGACCCTTAGGATATTTCAACTGTCACTAATGATAGTCACATAATAGAGAATTGCAAATCTAAGAACAGTTCACAAATCTAAACCAAGCACATATAGGATTATAACCTATACAATACAATATATAAAATAATAACATTTTAGAAACATGGCTTTAGAAGGGAAAATGTTGTTCAGCTAACTATTTACATGAAACAACAGCAAGGAGAGCTGATAATATCTAAGCACTGTATATAGAAAAATACTGTAGATATAATCAGATTTCCAAAAGTGTTTTCGTTGGGTGCTTCAGAAAAGGCTAATTCTAAAAGGTAGGACTTCAAGATCATTTCTGAACATTTTTATTTTCTTGTGAAATATAAATACAAAATAAATATTTAATTGATCTATTAACTATTAAGAGAATATGACACACATCCTTTGCAGTACTGCACATCCCGTCCTTCAGATGAGACATAAAATTGAGGTCCTGACTCTCTGTGGTCATTAAAACTTCCAGGGCATTTCTCAAAAAGAGTACGTGTGTAACCCCAGCGTCCTGGCCAAATATCCCATTGGCCTTTTCCGATCATGGCCTCCTAATAATCTTCATCTATGAATTGTGTTCATCACTCTGCTCTCCTTCCCACTGATAGCTGGTGTGTGGTGAGCGTTCTGGCGCACAATGGCTGCCATCACATCATCCAGGTGGATGCTACACATTGTTGGTGGTGGAGGGGAGTCCCCATTACCTGTAAAGCGCTTTGAGTGGAGTGTCCAGAAAAGCGCTATATACTGTAAGCGTAAGGAATTATTATTATTTCCATAAAAATGATTAGCGGTAATGTGGAATAGGCTAGATTTGAGTCTGCTGGTTGAGGCCAAAGGTGTGGACTCCAAGAAATGGATGAACTATATTCCCTAAGCTACTAACTGCCATGCAAGAAAAATGGAAAATGACCTCCTCTCATTTGTAACCCTCCTTATTTTTCCAGACAGTTGTTTTTACACCTCCACCTAATCAATATGATATACAGTAGGTGGTTTCTCGTGGTGTTTCCATTTCTTTCATTACTTTATGCGTCTTTTCTATGAGCAACACAATGTGGTATATTGTAGCACTCACCTTCCCACCTGTAGAGAACTTTGCCACTGTTAAGGTGTTATCCATGTTGAATTGTTAGATGGCTGTCAGATATGATTATCTTAAGACGTTGTTAGAGGGATGACATAAGAAAATGCCTTATTGTTGTTTATATTGTTCTAAGACAGAAATCTTCCATCCATTTACACCCTGGAGGTGACACCAGTCCATCACAGGGCACACACAGTCACAGACAAGCATAAACTCACACCTACTGTAGGGCCAATTCTCCCAGAAGCCAATCAACTGACCAGTATGTCTATGGATTGTGGGAGCAGCAGTAGCAAACCCATACAAACACAGGGAGAGCATACAAACTCCACACAGATAGCACTTCAGGTCAAGAATTGACCTAGGGCACAAGAACTAAGAGGCAGCAATGCTAACCACTACACCACTGAAACATGAAATAGAAAATTACTGTTTGTTCCATAACTGCTCTCATCAGTAATCAAGTTTATGAATACAGTACTTGCATATCCCTACAGCCATTTCACTGGATATTAGGTAATATGTTCAATTTCCCTAAATTCAACAAGCTCAAGTAGCAGTAAGATAGAATTATCTCTTAGCTTTCATTTTAGAATAAATGTAATAGACAACCCAAACACTGCTTGAATAATTAGTCTCTCAATTTCCGTAGATTTCCATTATGTTCTGACAGGATACCTTTTACACCAATTGCTAATTAATTAGATAGCCTAGGTGCTCATAAATATAGGTGCAATGAAAAGCACTGACAACCTTTCAGAAAGTGGTGTTGGGGTGAAGCCCTATCGGAATTCCATATACAGAATACAGCATTCCAAGATATGAATTTAGATTTTCTCAGTATTTAACAGAGAAATGTATTTTCAATCACTCTCTCTCTTCTGGACAAGGTGAGAAAATGCACACCTTTGTGAGGTGAGATCCATTTGCATCCTGCTTGGAATGGAAAGGGTTAAAGTTCATCATCCCCATCCACCTGTGCGTGGCAAGTTTCAGTGCTTTTCTATTATTAAAAGAGTATGAGCTCTGGTGTATATTTCATACAGCTCACGTATAAGCCGAAGGTTTCCAGACGGGACAAGTCTCCGATACCCCAAGTTCATCCAAACGTGCGGAAATTATTATCTCAGGAGAAGACTGGCTTAATAAATAGCATTTTTTTTTTGTGTGTGATCATGAACAGCATACCTTATGACTGCAATGAAACATATTGACAATCTACTGCAGAAGTCATTCAAATCACTTTTTAATAAACTTTCTGGCTGATACAATTGCTATTACCTTTCCCATTACAACAACAGAATTGTTCCAGTATACTCAAAGAGTATCATGTCTTTTCTTTTGTAATTTAATGAAGATGTAACTCACTTACAGTACATTTACTATACAAAGGAACAATTCATCATTCCTTTCATTAGGTGAAAGAACTGTGTATTTTCCAGGAATACCAAAAAGGCAAGTTAAAGTGCTAGGTTTTTGATAGAGGCAAGTTATTGATAAAGTAGACTATTAAACATAGACTATTAAAGTTTTTTAGCATAAAATTATTTAATTAATATCCAGATTGAGGATACCAAGAAAAAAAAATATATCTGCCCTGTTAAAGAAACATATTTTATTATTATGACTGGTATACATATTGTATTTCTGGTGGCCTTAACCACAGCTTTAATGTTCCTTCTGATTCATGTACTTTTGTAATTTTATTTAAATGATTCTTTATATTTTCTTTATATGTCCAATCTGTGTTACAGGACATTTTCAACATTTAAGAAACAAAACAATTAGAAATGTTTCATAAGCAATGTTTCATAAGTGTTTTTTAAGCCATGAAAACCTATTATTACAGTATTTAAATATTTTAGTATGTATCCTTTCTGAGCCAATATTTATGGTGTTCTTTTAAGGATTGTCTTGCTTTGTTTTCCTCTATGGTCTCTTGTGAAATGAGCCCTGGCGCTGTATCTGTTCCTGTTTGACTTGCTGTCTTGCCTTCTGTTGTATTGTGAATTTTATTTTTTAAAAAGCCTTGAAAATGAAGCACAATAAATGAACCTGTGCCATCTGGACATCAGAGTTTAACTCAAAGTTTTAGTTAGTACTTTACTAATTGCTGTAAGTAATCTTGAATCTTACAGTTAATGTTTTTTAAAAGAAAAAAGTTATAAGCTACAGATCAACTCAATAGTATAATTTTGTGGATGAGTAATCTCGGGTTTTGTTTTTGCCTTCACTTACACATCTGAGACAGCTTAAAGAAATTAGCTTGAAGAAATGTGCTGCCAGGAGGAGAGGAAGGAAGTGATGATCACTGTGAAAGTAATAATTGTACCGATATATTACTTAGATGGGTATGAATGAGGGGGCTTATCTTTACCCCTAGACTTTTTAGTGTTCTCATAATTGGCCTTAAATGTTTTGCTGACAGAAACTATATGTAACTAAACAAAAATGAGAACTCCGTGCAGGTTGGTCTTGTTAGGAAAAAGGTGAACGATTCAAAAGGGCTAGGCAGAGTTGGTATCCAAAGCAGTCACTAAGAGATTTAGCTTCAGGTGGATCGCTAGTAGCAGGCGAGCTCAGGAGACAGAGGAGACTGTGCAATACCAAGCACAGAGGTGTGGACTGAGACTGGTTTAAATAGCAGGTCAGGGGCTACTTGTTACTTAACGATGTCCCTGTGTGCCCGTAACACTGTAAAAATGCACAATGCACAATATGCACAATGAAAATACACAATGAGAGGAAGCAGTAGATGGGGGAACACAGTAAGAGAAGAGGGGTAAATAACAGAACCAGTCAAATAAAGGCCCTTCTAAAGAAGAAGGTCTACTGTAGATTTGAAGGAGTTTAGGGAAGGTGACTCTGATATCCTTAGGGGCAGAGTTCCAGAACTTTTGGGCATTACAGGACAAGGCCCTCTAACCCATAGAGTGTAGATCGGCATGGGGGACAGATAGGAGACAAGAATTAGAAAAGCACAGGTTGCGAGGTGGGGAGTAGAACGCTAGTAACTCAAACAGGTACTGAGGTGCCAAGCCATGCAGCACCCTATAGGTGAGCATGAGGATTTTGAAGGCCACATGAAACCTAACAGGAAGCCAGTGCAAGGACTCCAGGATAAGAGATGTGATCACTTGCACTAGACCTGATCAGGATTCTGGCTGCAAATTTTGGACATATAAGAGTTTGTTCAATGTGGATGTAGAAACCCCAGCAAGTAGAGTGTTACAGTAGTCAATTCGGGTTACACGAATGTGTTGATCAGCTCTTCAGCAACAGTCAGCGATAACATAGGACGTAATCTGGCGATGTTTCAGAGGTGAAAGAATTCTGTTTTGACAATATGTTGTACATCTGGGTCAAGAGTCAAGCCTGAATCAAATATCACCCCCAAGTTTTTCAATTTAGACTGAAGTTCGAGTACTTCAAGTTCAAGTTCAAGTACTGTCTAGGGTTGTTATGTTACTTTCAATGATGTGTGAGAAGTAGCTGGATCTAGAAGACTGTATCGTATCCTTATATTCAAACAAGTAATCTTTCCAAGCCCGATAATGTACAGTATATTTAGGCCAGAAGGAAGACACCTACATTCACGTTTCAGGGAGACTGCCTTCATTGAACTCAGGTGGTCGGTGTACCAGGGGGCAGAGTGAGAAAAAGAGATGGTGCATGTTTTTAGAGGAGCAAACATGGATGGCTTGATAGAATATTTTAACTGGCTATCAGTATCAAACAAAAAGGCTGAATCTTGTGTGCCAAGAACCTATTCTATCCATGCATAAAAAACACCTATATATTCTCCTTAAATAACCTGAGCATTCTAAATTAATGAAAATTGCCCAAAAAGTCTAATCTATTTGGAAACCAATATTAACACTAATAATGAGTTTTTTCCTAAATACAAACCCAGAAATGCAAAAATGCCGCACTTGGGGCCCTGGAATCCATTCCAGACTTGGGGTGCTATCTGCATGTACTGTATGTTCTTCCCATGTATGCTGTGTGTACCTTATGTACCTAGTTTGTGTGGGTTTTTGCCAGGTGCTCTGGTTACTTCCCACATTCCAAAGGCATACTTGGTAGTTTAATTGGTTTCTTGGAAAACGTGCATGTGCATGTGTGTGCTTGCCTTTGTGTGCAGTGTGATGGCATCCCGTCTATAACCTTGAACTGGATGAAACGGTTACAAAGTATAACAAAATGCATTTGATTTTCACAACAAAACTCTCATAAACGAATGTATTGTAATGGAAGCCGGTCCAGGCTCCCGTGAAGCGTACTTTCGGACCCTACACAGACGGTATAATCTGGAATTAAGTGGAGAAGGACAGCGGGGAAAACACGTTGACGACCAGGATGGGATGACAGACAGGGTGGTTTGACGATGGTGATCCTGTGCTCGGGGGGCGTGGCAGAGGCAAACAAGTCCAAAGAGTCCAAGGGGGAAATACAGGGCGCAGTCCAGGGTCTAGTTACCAGGAGAACCATCCAAGATGGACAAAGTTAAAATCCGGAACGGGATCCAGAACAGGAACAAGGAGTTAAAAACAGGGTAACGAAGCCAGGCGCTCCTTAGCCCCGGACTCAGAAGGTCAGGACGCCGTGAAGAAGCCTACGCTGTTGGGTCTCTCCTGGACCCAGTGGTAGGCGGGCTTCTGGGCGTCCATCTTCCAATGCTGAGCAAGGAATAGCGGGAGCATTCGGCTTACAGTAAATAATAACAGGCAAACAGGGGGCAGGAATGCATAATAAACTAAAATATGAAAGGGTCAGAGTGCCCTTAAGAGGAGAGATGATGATCGTGACATGTATAATTTATCAGTTATTAACAAATAACTAAAAGATTGATTCGTTTATTAGATGCAGTTGTGAAAGCAACCAAAGAATAAAAATCAATTAACCCAGATTAAGTTAATAATTATTGCCCAGCAAATTTGTTAGATGTGATCTTGAATGGAAGAATCAGCATAAAAAAAAAACTGTAAATCAAGGCTGAAAAACATTTCCCGTAGAATTTCCAAGCTCAATTGGTACTGCACAGATGAGACGGCTTGCTTGAACAGATTGTGACACTTTCAAGGGTTTATTAGGAACATACATGTATCTAGTCTCATTTGATGACACTGCTTTAACATGTTTAGTTTTAGTGCAAGCTGTTGTTGGGTACAGAAAAAATAATTACCAGTGTTAATCTGTGGTTGAATAACATGAGGGGCAAGATCTTACTTGAGATCTACACTATATGGATTCTTAGGGATTTTTTTTTTGTACAAAAATATTTTAATTTACAATTAAGGAAAAAACAGCATACTGTCGCAGGAGAAGCATTTGTAAAACCAAAACCTTTGGGGGGTGAAACAGCAATTCTCAAAGCTGCATGTGCTATCATTGTTCAATTTTGTTAAAACAAGAGCCTAAAACTGTACATATGAAACATACCTCTTATATCAATGCTTTGAAATGGAATACACAACATAACAACAAACAGTTTTGAACACATTCCCTTTTATTCCATTCCAAAATATTGTTTTCCAAACTACACAGAACTAGATTTAGAGCATCTGTTTGCAGATTAAACTTCAGACATCTGTCAAGTCAACCCAAGGCACAGTCAGATGACTGGAACACATCTTTTATTAATGTAATGCACCTCCAAGCTGACCTAAATAGAAGTGTCCTTGCTTATTCATTTTGTGGTTGGGGGATGGGGGGGGTTAAGTCTAAACTGAGCCAAACTGTCTAGTCAGCCCTTGATGTGCCTGCCAGAGGGAAATAGTGAAGTATATTTCATTGCGGTTAATAAATCAGGTTTAATTAGGTTTAACGTTAGTTTCATATAAAGGACTACTCTACAACAGTAACCATTAGATGAGGCATTTAATTTTATATTTAAAGTATGCAATATTCCTTGAGCAGAAAAAGGTCTTCATTATAATACACAAATGTTGTTATCCTAAAACAGAGAAAGTAGACAGTATTACTAATTACTGACCAGGAATGACCAGCTTTTGGAAGAGCATTAGGTGTTCTTCACTATCATCATTATCAGCATGCTACAATGGCAGTTTTTGCTTCTGCTTCTCAATTTGTACATTATGTTTTGAAATACAGCCTGACAGATCACTGCAGCTGTCCTTTTCTGTCATGTGAGCTTAAAATTAAACCAAGTATTTTGAATGTTATTTTTTAATCCTTACAATCCCTCCCATGGCTTTGATGGAATTCTGGAAGCCAATAACCCTCCAATAAATTATGAATTAGCATTCAAATAAGTGCAGTTTTAAAATAGCCAAAAAGGAAACTAAAGCTGTGCAATGCAATCTCCTTACAGCCAAAACTTACAGCATACTGTCATAATTTACAATTCACCCCTGTAAATATTTTAACCCTGATCCTGTCTACATTCCCTTTTAGAATGTGTGTGTGCTGGAGATGCTTTAGTAAAAGTGTGTCATCAGTTTATTCTGTGTAATGCTATTTTACTGTGGCTCACTGTTACATAACCCAGATAAAATAATACCTTCACAGAACGGCAGTATAGCATTTTTATTACATTCACATCTCTGAGGTGAATATCAATGTACAGTATCTGGTTTTGCTCAGTATTTAATGGGTTAGAAGAACTGTGAAAAAAATGTTAATAACATGAGTATGTAATTAAACCACTTGTCCACAGATTGGACATTTTCACCTTTAAAGAGCAGTCAGAATAATCACTTTTGTTTTCACAACCCTTTGGTACTGACAAATTGCAAACCAATAATGTTCTAAAATCTAGAGAATGTTATTATATTACAGTTCTGTGCTCATTGCAATTATTACGTAATTTAATGCAATTTCTTCATGTTGTGTTTATTGTTCATCTCTAAGCCTCTAAATATCTTTTTTTTAATGGGAAGTTGTAAACACACAGTTTAAAACCAAGAACTGTCTCCAGTGCACTTGTTTCTTCTTGCACATCAAAACAGGAAAAAAGTACAAAAAAGAACATTCTAATTATTACCCAATAAAGTAACCTGATTGATAATCCATTCATTCATTTTCTGTATCTAATACAGGGTTGTAGGGGAGCCAGAGCCTGTCTCAAGCAAGCAGTTGGCATTAGGTGAGATGCACCCTGGATTGGCCATCAGTCCATTGCAGGGCATACACACCAAGACCACTTATTCCAAAAGCCAATTAACCTACCAGTATGTCTTTGGATTGTGTGAGGAAACAAGAACACCTGGAGAAAACCTTGGAAAACATGGGGAGTACTGTATATACAGTACAAGCTCCACACAGATAGCACCCAGGTCCAGAATTAAACCCAGGAGTGTGAGGCAACAATGCTAACCACTGTGGCACTGTACAGTACTACCTAAGTAGTAATAAAGAAGTTATTTTATGATTAATAGCTTAAAAAGGAAAATCTAAGCGTGATTGTTGTCTGAACTAATGAATGCCACTGAAACCATTAGGATCCATTTTCTTTATCTTGAGGCCTATGAGGTTCCAGACTTGGCTACAAAATGTACTATTTTGCCATTTCTAACAACAGTAAATGTATGTATCTAAATTATACAGTATGTGTAACATAAATGACATTATACTGTATACCAGTCTTCCAATCAATATATCAAGATTACTTCTCATTAAGAAAGAGGAGAAGTAGACAAAGCAGACATACAGTAGTGGAATGTCAGAGAAACGCAGCAGCTTGAGTTTAATAAGAGAAGACAGCTCATTAATCTTTGGAAGGCGTTTGTCCCAGTTAGTAGCCCTTATATTTCTAGTCTGAATGAACATAATTTAGCATAAGCTGGTTTATTTTAACAGTGTTTAATTGTATTTTAAACCTCATTCCTTGAATTTATCTCATTCACGTTATTAAAAAAAAGAAAATGAAAGGATTCTCATTGATCAGTCTAATCCATTATAATCCCATTTAGACTTGCTTGCCCATACTCAATTCGTATTCCTCTCAATAAGGAACAGGTAAAGGTTTTATTACACATTGAAAGGAAAAGAAAAAAAATAAACATTTTGGCTTTTCAGCATGGAATATACCTTTACCTGTACATTTGCAGCCTATGCATGCTGATGCAGCTACCTACAGTAGCTGAACTTCTTCTCAATAATATGGAAATTTAGAATTGTATTATAAAATGTAACAAATCCCTCCCTACAGTGAGTTCTTGTACAATTTGTTCTTGGGGATTTAAACTGCTCTCTTGAAATCCATTGTCAAAATTATTGCACAGTTTAAGTCTTCATAAAGCACATAAAAACAAAATAAAATGTTTGTATAAACAAGTAACACTGCAAATTAGTTATTCTGACTCATTCTGAGACAAAATGCAATGCAATTCATTTGTCTAAAGAATCAAATAATGAACTTGATCCAGAGGTTCTCACAGCCTCTAGGTAAATTCCTGCATGAACAAGAGTTACTGTAGCACCTAGCCAACATCCAACATGTCATGCCTTACCCTTGTGCTGTAGCACCTCCACCAGTTCCTGCTGTTACCGTGAAGATTGTCTCAGCCCCTGCAATGGCAAATGTACAAAATATGATTCTTGCAGCAACTGTCATTCAATACTTTCTGTATAACCCCTTTATTCTGGTAACCCATCCATGCCCAACTCCACCTTTTGTCCTTCACCCTGCATAACATTCAATCTAACACTGCAATGTTTCAATCTCCCACTGAATATCTTATTTCCCCTCCCTCTCCCAGTAAAGGTTATTCCATGAATAGTTTCACACGCAGTGGTAAATCTTTGGCCTAGACTTTAAAAGTGCAGTGTGAATACTATACAACTCAACACCTACAATGTCAGCTTTTCACACCATAACACCTGGCAGCAGGTTTCCAACTGTCTTTTTATTTTCACATTTATCAGGTTCATACTGCAATACATTTTTACTGTTCTGCTGGCCCCTGCTGCTCTGGGTGTAGTCGTCTCTGCTCTGAAACATCAGGTGTCCAAAATGTGGCACCGACAGCAGATGTCCAGTTTACCAGAGCTTTTACCACTCCCTACTATTCAGTTTTACTCAATCTTCAAACATGTACTCAATTTACCTTGTAAATTCACTCACAAAGAACAGCAATTTCTATGCAATTTTTCTGTGTATCGCTATCCCTGCAGTGGCATGCATCCAAATCACAGGCCTAAAGTACTCAGAGCCCCCTCATTCTACATACATACACACACTGACTTCGTCACTCCAGTTGCTTTTAAAGCAATGCCTTTTCGAAGCTTCTCCTGCTAACATTATTCTGTCTCATTCTCTCTAACTTGTTTACCACTTTAGCTTCAACATTTGTATTTATTTGGTTTGTCTCCACATTGGTCTGATTGTATTTGCACTTTTTCAAAAGCAAATATTTACTAGATCCTCAGGCTTGAAATTCAGAGAGAACATTACCTACTAATTACTGAAACCAGAAAATACCTGTCCTGCTTCTCGCCAGCAGCAATTTTATATAACTACCTGCTTTTTCCTTATATTCCCCTCTTCTCCTATTTTGCTGTATCCCTCATTTCCTTTCTTGATAAAGTACCATATCTTTGTTCTTCAACTCAATATTTCAACCATGGTCTTCCACCAGTCTGTAGCCCCATGCTGTGCTCTAGTGTTTATTTTTCTCTCAACCTCCTTCTTTCATGTGTTCCAGCTGCTGTCAAGCTTGGCACAAGTTCAGAGATGCTGCTTGTCTGTACCTCACAACAGTCTCTCTTATAATATCCTGTGTAATTGGTCATTAGCCACAGTCTTCAGTGCTGCAACTCCTTTTGCCCTGTTTCTGTGAGTGTCCCATGAGGCATGATGCTGGATACTGGTTTAAGTCTCTCTCTGTTGGGCCCAGTTTCTATCTCAGCTTTCACTATTTCTAGCTGTTATACTACACCAACAAGTGTTGGTATGGAATATGTTCCTTATTTTCTGCATCCCTCTTTGACTGTTGCAATGTCTGTCCTTTTAATTTTCTGATCCTACATTATTATGCTCTCACCTCTTTGTATTTTATTCTTATGTGTAATTCTTGTATTTAGTATCTAAAACTTCTGCATTGGAAATATGGAGCTCTGCCTGGTACTTTAGTAATTTCCAATTGAGAATTTACAGTATGGGCATGATTGATCCCTAGATTAAGCAGGTTAAAGCCAAATACTCTATGTACCTCAGACTGGTCTCACACTTTACTCTTCAATATTATGGCTCAGAGCTATTGAAATTGAGTTTACAACTAAATAAATTGAGTTTATTAATTCATTCAATTTTTTGTCAACCTTTGAATGGTACTGTATACACTGTATACAACTTTACTGTATGAAAATATATATTTAAGATACTTTTTTTTTGGATCTGAACTGTTACTTATCTTCAGGACCAATATCTAATTCTATACAATAAGAAACCAATTGTGAAGAGACTCTTGGTTATATTCACCTTTCTTTATTCAGCCCAGAATCCACATTTGAATATGCCACTGAGATGCATTTAAGGCACCAAATCAATGCCAAGAGTGCTCTCTCCCTGAGAGAGAAAAGTCATTGCAGAAGGGTTCTTTCTCATTAGGCACACTTTTGACTGCCATTCCATCAACATATTCTTTAAATTTAAAATCTCAAAATGAAGTTCATTGCTAAAGCAGCACAGATGGCTATTTGAGTGCCCTTGTTTTTGTTAGAGCTGAGGCTTTGCATTCAATTTTAAATTTAAATTGTTAAATTTTTCTTTAACAGGATGCTTTAAAGTTCATGAATAAAACAAAATCTGCTGTACCTTATAAATCAGATGGAAAATAAAATGTAACATCTGTTCAGAAATAAAAAAAAACTGCATACTCCAAAATGGCATTATGTTTGACTGGCTTGCTTTAAATTCATGTGTGCTGTATACTGTATGTTTTCTAAAAAGAATACACATTTACCATGAGTGGATGCAAAACTTGTAATTAAGGGGTAAATAAACAATAGCCAGTGAATTCATATAGAAAAGCTCTAGAAATAAATGGACAAGTGTAGCAAAATATTTTAAGAACATAGAAAAGATTACAAATGAGAGGAGGCCAATAAGCCCATCTAACCCATTTGATAACACTACTGGGTACTCCAACAACATGTACAATTTTCTTTAAGTAAAAATTGCTTCCTGGTTTCGATTTAGAATGCACTTCCACATAGATTTCACTTCTGTCCTCTGGTTCATGTTTCACTGTTGATCCTGCAAAAGTCCTCTTAATTGACTTTGTCAGTGCCATTGAGGATTTTGAATACTTGTCTTCTCTGTTCAAGATTTTAGGTTCAGCTCTTTGACCTCCTTCAGTCTGTCAGTGTAAAAGATACCATTAAGTCTTGGAATGTAACTGCTTGTTCTTCTCTGGATTGATTCCATCCATCCGTTTTTTAACTGTTTCTTCCAATTCAGACATGTAAGGGAGCAGGAGCCTATCCTTGCGAGCAACATTGTATTCAGTGTTGTAAATGCACTGTGACAGATCCCACCATTAAATATAGTGGATGCAGGAATCTGAACACCTAAAAACTCTTATAAGATATATAATCTTATGTATATATATTCTTATAAGAATGATAATAAGAATGATATAAGATGTGTATATGTAAACGCATATACACATCTACTGCTACATCTGTTCTCTTTCTTTTTCTTTTTCCCGTTTACAACCACTTTTGTGCAATATATGCCAGGGACCTGTGCAATACATTTATATTTATATTTATATCTATGGTTACATCTATATTTATATTCATACGTGTGATACGATTTTCTGTGTACTGTTCTGTTCTAGTTTCCTCTTGTGTGTCCGGACTGTGAGTAACTCTTGTATTGTATTGTATGTATTGTACTATTAGTATATAATTCGTTACACTGTGGCTGTGTTGTGTGTGTTAAGCTGCTGTTGCACTGCAATTTCCCTCACGGGATCAATAAAGTATCTATCTATCTATCTATCTATCTATCTATCTATCTATCTATCTATCTATCTATCTATCTATCTATCTATCTATCTATCTATCTATCTATCTATCTATCTATCTATCTATCTATCTATCTATCTATCTATCTAATGTATGATGCAACAGGCTTTATTTCAGAATTTTAAGTAGGCCTTACGTACAAAAAGACTTACTGTATTAGCAGCAACCCCCACCTCTACAATAACAGAACTCAGTAATCTCTCTTTTATTACTTCTTCTTAAAACCCAAACACTGCTTACTTTGTGACAGTCCTTTATATAGGTACTTTATTGATCCCGTGAGGGAAATTGCAGAATATACCCAAAACACCACTAATGAACACCCATGTGAGAAGGTGTAATATACTCCTTACCAAAAATACAATAAATATAACACCCAAGAAAACTAAAATC
The DNA here is from genome assembly GCF_059453375.1 of Lepisosteus platostomus. NCBI lineage: Eukaryota > Metazoa > Chordata > Actinopteri > Semionotiformes > Lepisosteidae > Lepisosteus > Lepisosteus platostomus. Next base: position 38,183,976 of record NC_142621.1, read on the forward strand.
TAAGTTTTTTAGCTACTGTTTGTTATTTTAATTTTTGTTCACATTGTCTAGTATATGTGAATGGTATGTTATCATAAATACCTTTGCAGGCATTTCCAATTTTGTACCTACAGTATTCTCTGTTTTTGCTGCCTCAATGTAATATTCTGCATAACATTCGTTCTACATTAAACATCATCTATCCAGTCTTAGATTTGACCTCATTTGTTTTGCAATCCTCCCATGTTGTCATTTTTTGCAAGCTTACTAACTACAAGAATTTAGATCATTGATAAAAATGAGAAAAAAAAAACAATGGTTCTAATACAGGTTCTCCACTAATTGCATCATTCCAGTTTGAACAATCACTCATTGTTGGTACTCTGGTTTCTATCCATTAACCAGATCTCAATCCAAACATATATTTTCCTTGCAGCCTGCAATTTGAAAATTTCTTATTTGGAAGCTTTATCAAAACACTTCTGAATACCTACAGTAAGTACCATAACATACTGTGTATGCTCTGTGTGTTCATTAAGGATGTTGCTTTCTCCAAGAACTCTAACAAGTTAGTTAAGATTTACTTTATCTAAATCCATATTGACGGTCCTGTCACGGACGTCCAAAGGGACTAACCGTGGGGAGCAGGAGAGCGGAAAAAGACCTATATGCGTAGCGGCGAGACGGGAAAAAGGCCCTGGCTCATTAGTGCAAAGAGTTCAGGAATGCCGTATAGAAACCTATGCCCTCAGGGAGCGGACGTGGGGTGCCCTGGTGCTAGGCGGGTCTCAGGACATCCGAACGTCAATGCTGAGCGAGGACAGAGTGCAAAACCCTGGAAACATAGGATATATATATAGGGCTATATATAACCCGGATATATAGCCCAAGGGAAAGAGACGGACCGGAAGGACAACAGACCGGAAACTAGGGACAGGACAGAGAAGGAGCGCCCTCTGGCTGCAGAGGGCGTGACAGTACCCCCCCCCCCCCCCTTCATGGGCGGCTCCTGACGCCCATACAAATAAATAAGCTGCACAGCACTGGGGGGAGGAAAAACCTCATTTAACTGAAAGGAAACCTCCGGGAGTCCACGGCTGAGAGCAGGGGGGGACCAAAAAGGAGGGGAAACCAGGAAGAAAAAATAAAAACAAAAGGCAAAAAACCACAAAAACCCCGGGGAAAAATACAGCAGACTGGGCAATGGGCACGTTCACATTCTAACGCTGATATCGGAGTGGACAACCTGAGGAAAGCCAGACCGAAGTCCGCTCACAGACACAGATGCCCGGAGTGATATCCAGCGAAAAGAATGGAGGAACGGCAGAAAGCTTACCATTCTATCACTGATATCGGAGAGAGCAAGACCAGGAAGAGCCAGGCACGAAAACCCGCTCCAGACACAGAAGCTCGGAGTGATATCCAGTAATAAGAATAAGAAAGCCAGCTCAACATTCAATCACTGATATCGGAGTGATCTACCCGAGGAAGAACAGGTGCAGGACCCGCTCACAGGCACGGAAGATCGGAGTGATATCCAGTGATTAGAATAGAGGAACTGAAAAAAAAAACAGCCCAGAGAACAAGAAAAAACTGCGGAAAAACAAAAAGCGCCGCTTTACTTGTGGAAAGTTGTGCCTTCACTTTCATATCATTTCACCTTGCAGAACTAAATTCAGTCTGTGAATTTCTCATGCAAGCTACAACTATTGTAATCCCTTCATGTTGACTTTCTATCAAAACTAAAACCTTGGAAATTTTAAATGTGGCTACGTCTTAATAATCATGGATCTCCAGCAGCAATGCAGCAAAAACAAATCAGAAAAAAAAGCAAAACAAGAAAGGTATAAAATCTCACTTAAAACTTCAATATGCAAATATATCATAATGAGTGAACTTGTTCAAGGAAAGCCATGTTCTTCCCCAAGCCTAAATTAACTAATTGGCTTAACCAATTAAAAAGTAAGATGTTTTTAATCTTTTAAATTGCTAGCATAACAATGTCTACTGTTGGGATTTGTATCCCAAGGCAAGTATAAAAAAATCTATTAACATAATATTTTTCTCCTGTTAACCACTACATCTTCTACACTACACGAATCACAGGAAGAAGTAATTGGATACTGAATAAAAAATCTTCCAGTGTAAAATAATTATGTCTTATAAAGACTTAAGCTATATCATACATTTTCATTTTTTACAACTAAATTAATATTGCTACAACAAAACATGTTTTGCTTCACACTCAAAATGCTTGTTTATGAAACTTATGAATAAGCTCATTATTGTTATTTATTTTACATTAGAGCCTGTTTTCTTTCAAGTAGAATGAAATGATTTGGCCATCACTGTTACAATAAATGTCATACCTCGAGCTTTCTTTTGTTTTGTAGATATAGTAGGGGAAATGGGCTCATAATAAGCCCAAACATAGAACTACTGTGTATACCATTTGGGGTTGTGGTTGGAAGTCTGTATCTACAGCAAAAGATGGAGCTGGGTTAAATTTTTTCAGGTACATTTTATGACTTGAATCTTATTCTAGCAAAGAAAATTTGCTTCTTTATACATGACATTGATGTGGAGTATTTCTTAGAATACGTGAGTTATTTTATATAACATCCACCAAAAACAGATTGGGCATAGTTACGTGAAATACAAAGTTGAACTCCAAAAGATTGTTTGTGGGTACATTCGTTGGTAGCATAAATGCACACAGAAACATAATACAAATAAGACAAATCAAACGCAAGCTACTTTATAATAAAATTCTACAGGAAATACCTGAATGAAAGTGTGAAACTGAAAATCCTTTTGTGTGGCACCTTGGTCCTTCTGATCAGTATGCTTGATTGATGAAAGTAATGTTGAACTGACAGAGAGGTTCTTGTTACTAATAAATACTGTACTATTGCCATTTTAACTGTTCTGCATTGAAAAGGTTCCTCATTAAAAATGAATCTCTGACCATTTCACAAGGCAGATTGTTAAGCCCCACATTAAATCCTGTTTCTCCCTTTCTAAAATAATATTAGAGCTGTCACTGTGCAGTAACAGCTTACTGTAAAGCAATATTTCTTATTAAGTTTAACATGTTGGTTTTGTTGAAATGTTAGGGAATATTTGGAACTAACAGTATGAATAGGGCTTTCATCATTGAAACAATCTCAAATGATCACATTTTGAGCTATACTCTATTTTTAAATGCTATTAATCGAGGAGTTTAAACATAATGGATTGTGTGGTAAAATACTACAAAACAATGGGAAATTAAATGTAAATCCCTACATATAACAGACTCCTAAACTGGTGCACCACCTGATTTCTTCACAAACACAAAGGATCCTCTGAAAGATGTCTGAGAAATTGTATTAATGAAATCAATAATTAATCTTAACATCTGGATAATTTTGGGGGGGGTTGAAAGGAACAGTCATGACATTTTTTTTTTTAATTACCCTGCTTCTTTTTTTACTTTTTTTATAAATCCTAACCAGAATGTGACAGGGTAAGAAAATATATAAATAAATTAGCCTCCAATTACAGCTTGAAGGCCTTCAAAGATGACCTGGAAATTCTTTATGTGTTCTACAGCTCTAAAAAATTTTTTGCAACACCTGTTTTAAAAAAATGTGTTTGTTTATAAATAAGCCAACCACTTTATAGAACTTCAGCTTCATAGATTTCATGTTTTCTGTTAGGGGTGACTTAGATGGGGCGGATTCCAGATCACTGGATTTATCTTTATCAGCCATTCACTCCTAATTATTATTATGATATGTGACAGTAATATTCTGTTTTTTAGGGCCTACTGTACGTGACAGATTATTTTTACAGTTTTCTGTCTTACTTACTGTAGGGTTTGACCAAACTACTGAAATAAGTTTAGGAAAAAGTAGTGTTTTTACATTTTAAAAGCTCTTAGTATGTAAAGCACAGCTCATATTGTGTTTACTATGTCATTTAAAGAGACTCTGGAATGAAATTAAGTCAGTTTTTTGTTCAATTTTTGCAATTCTAAATAAGAAAGGATGCATTAAAATGTAGGTTCCACTAGGTTGTTTTAATAACATTTCATTAGTGTAGCCTTTATCCTTAATCAATTGCTGTCCATCTATTGTGATGCAGAGGCTATGTTAAAAGCATAGTTCAGCTGTCACCCAATATGAAGTTAACACACCAAGATGATAATGTGCTGCTTTTCTGCTTTACAAGGTGCGGTCAAATCTCTGTGGTTAAGGCCATCAGAGCAACTGGACTATGAAAACATGGGTTGGAATATTTTTTAAATACTAATTTAGTCTCTCTGGCATTTAGTCATTTTCATATAGGTGTAAATGTAAGATGCACTGGGTATTTCATTACTGACTGACTGCTTTAGTGACATCCATCTAGTTGTTTTGCTTTTTTATAGCTAGAGTACCTGTATCAGGTCAGAGTGAAAACATCTTTAAAAAAACATAATTCAAAGTTCTCTGTATGAAAATGGAAATGCTGAAACTACTGTACCATTATACCTGTAAGGTGATTTACTCATTCATCTAATTTAGAATTTTTAGGTAACTGTTATAATAACATTATAAAAATAAAGACAGTTCCAATATATAGTACTTACAAACATGACAAGTTGTAAAACAAAATAATTAGGCAAATTATGATTTTTTAAATAATTTTTGTCTCCACTTTTGCCTTTGAGAAAAATGATGGCATATTTGAAATGTTTTTAAAATTATTGGCATTGTATTGAAGCCTCTAGGTGCCCCAGAAATAAGCTGTCTTAGAGATAGCTCTCACCTACTGCTCAGCGATGGCACCTCTACTGTTTGAGCACCCTGGGCACCAATTATTGGCATAATGAGTTTTTTCTATCACTACCATGTACTGATTTAAATTGTAGATAATGACGCAGTACTAAATATCTCCGTGTTTCTGATATCCACCTACAGTAAATAATTCATTTTGTTGTGCTGGTCCTGATAAAAATATTCTGTGCTTTGTCATCTACTTTCATTTCCATGCTTGGAAACAGCTTGCTCTTTCTATGTCCAACAGATGGAAAGGAGTTTCTTGTACCTGTAAGGCATTGAATCCCGGAGGCACTATAGCCTTGGAAAATCATGAAAGAGAAGGGCATTTTTTACATACTGTGTATAATGTTTGAGATAATGAAGGAATGGGGGAAATCAGTTAGATTACATTGTGTGTAGAGTCAATCCAATCATGCTAACAAGAGCTGGGACATGTTTAAATGCAGATGCAACAGCTTCTTGAATTACAGTTCTCTCTGAGATGTTTCACTGGCTGCTTTGTGGGCATATTGTTATATTATATTTATATTATTTCATTCATTTTTGCTTTGTAGTGTCTTTTATTTTTGTTATAATCCAGAGAAACAGAATCTATAAAGGCAGTAACATTTGCCTTAATGCAAGAATAATCCTTAACTGCTTCCCATTTCTCAAGGAGAGCTAGAGCTCTTGAGAAGAAACAGCATGCTGTTGAGAAAATTGTGATCTGCTTTGTTTTTAATAACATGTGTTAAAAATATGTAGAGACCACTGCTTGTTTTATTGCATGAAAAAAAGAAATATTTACCTTCCCCACATCAATTTGCATAGGAACACAATTTTGTTTGTTGGTGGTTCATATTTTCAATAAGCAAGTAATGAGAACCATCTAAAACAGGATATTTTTTACTCTGTCTTCCACAGGTGTAAATACAATATAATGTATGCTCTGTGAGTGCAAAATATCCTAAATGAATTCAAATTTTGCATGGTTTTATTTTTTTATGTTATAAACTATACCATTTATCAAATAATTCTATAATTATTAGAATTACAGAAAATAACAATCTATAAAACACAGAGCTTGTTTATGTTAATAAATAATAAACCTTAGCAGTGAGGAATGGTACAATTCTCTATTTAGTCTGGACTAAATAATGTACATTTAATTTATTGCTTGATTAATTTGACTAATTTGCCAGTATATTTTCTGAATTACTGCACTTCTTGAAGAATAGGTGCAAATTACTGCCTAAAAATGTTAAATGCAAAGACAGAACTGAAAAGAAAAATCTCTAGAAACAGTGCAATAGTAATGTGTACTTTTAGGTTTTGGCTGGCAACAGCCTTAACTACGAAAGGGGTATTCTTTGTAATTTTATGATAGGAATATTTGTTTACTGATCAGAAGCAAGGGAAAGAAATATTAAACTCTCACCAATCTATCATAAGAAAGTTGCCCTAAACCTCTGAAATGACAACTGTTCTTTTATCCCCCAGAAACTGCCAGCTAACACAAAAAAAGAGTGTAGTGTAGATGCATGCTTGCATAGATTAAAAAGAAGACAAAGCTGATAAATGTTTCATGAATATGCAACTAACAACAAATTGTTTAGAAGTTAAAAATCAATACTTAAAATATTCTTTCAGAGTATTTCTGTGATGCCATTGTTTGACCCTTAAATGTTAATTGAACATGATGAATTATAGGTGTACCACATAAACTTAGATGAGATAACTGCTTGCATTTCCCTGTGTATCTTTTAATATTCCTCTTTCAACCTGCATTAATAAATCACCGCATTCCTTTTCTTCTGGGGGGCACATCAACTATCTCAGCAGAAGCTGTCCAGTCACTGCATAATAGAAAATCCAGCACATTTAGAAATTAATGTCAGATTAAAACATTTTTTCCCATTAGGTTTTTAAAAGCAATATACTAATGAGAAAACAGGGCATTTCCAGATTCTGGAATTATGTCTGTTCAAAAGGGGCACACTGCCTAAGAGCAAGGTGAGCAGAATCTAATAACATCAAACTTTAATTATTCATTTTTCAAAATTCACTCACCTAACAGGACAGCAGCATACATTAAATTACCTCCCAGAGGTTCCATATGTTTAATATTTTGATCAAAAGGTCAATCGTTTTAGCATTTATATGCAATGATGATGATATGAGAAAGATGAAGAAAGTTAAATACAATTACAATGAAATAAAATCCCTTGCTGCTGTGAAAAAAATCACAAACACATTAATGTACAATTAATTCCAAGTCATTTAACAAGCAAACATTTATTTCTGAAATTCTTTGTTCTAATTTATTGCTCAAGTACAGTACTGTGGGTAGGTTGCAAAAAACAACTTGTGAATTAAAGTCTTGGGAATGGCAAAATGTAAGCTGGGCTTGATGTCACATGCTGTAACATTAACACATAATTCTCAAAAAGTTATGTGAAGCTGAGTGGCAGCAACACTCTGGTTTACTGCCTCTGTAATGTTTAGCCAGACTGGCATTATATTCCCTCTGCTTCAGACATTTACCTAGCAAGAGTGTAATATGGGGTGGTGCAGACGTTAGCATTGCAGCCTCACAGTGCAGGGGCCTCGAGTTGAATTTTGAACTTTGGATGCATTGTGCATGGAGTTTGTGTGTTCTTCCACTGTTTGCATGAATTTCCTCTGGGTGCTCTGGTTTCCTCCCACAGTCCCAAAATTTTCACTGGTGTGTATGTTTCTGTGTCTGTCTGTGTATTCCCCACAATGGACTAGCATCCCATCCAGGGTATACTCTGCCTTGTACAGTACCTCTTGCTTGCTGAGATAGGCTCCAGCTCCCCAACAACCATGTATTGGATACTGTCAATACATTATGCGATTACATAATCTGTTTCAGTACAGGTAAAATCAGATGGAATAAAACAGTTACAATCAGATTTAAAATTAATATACATTTACACTATAACATAGACCAAGATGTTTTTTTAAATGTGCTTCACTAGCTCATTTAATTTTTGTATGCATTTAATACATTATATAAATATTTCCAAGAAGGAAAAAACCATGCTGTGTATAATGGAAAAACAATCCTGCTCATTGTGAATCAAGCAAACGTTGTAATAGGAACTACTCTTGCTGGCTGAGTACAGTATTTGAATGTAATTCAGTGCACCCAGGCCCAAGCGGAGCAAGCAGGGAAGCTGACCAGCAGGTGTGGGTAAAGTACAATCCAAATAGGTTAAAAACATTCAGATGGGACTGACTTCCTGCCAATTAGCATTGTCATGGTAACAGATTGATTGGCAAGTGGAGCAGCAAGACCGTTATTTACCATGATTGCCAGGATAAATGCTCTGGTAATCTGTCAAATATTATATCAACGCTTACTAGGATATAGGAGTGAAAGGACTGCACTAAGCAAGAAGCCCACAGTTCATTGGAGACCCACAACCTCTCCAATGCACTAGATATACTACCTTGAACCTATCGAGAATTGTGGAAGGAGCTGAGGTACAGTGCTAGCTCTTGAAAACCCTAAATCAGAGGAGAGGAAGCTCCAGCAGAGAAATATAGAAATCAGAAGGGAGACATTGACCAAGGTATGGGGAAGACCCAAGTGATGAGATTATCTGTGCAGATACACTAAATTGATGGATGAGACATGAGGCTAATTTTTTTAAAGGAACATGCAGGCACAGGTGACTAGTTGAATTCCAAATCTCCTGGCAGAAAGGTTGCATCTGTGCCAGTCAGCAAATGTATTGTGTCCTTGTGCAATGTTAAGGAGCTTGGTGTCAATCTTGTTCCAAAGAGTCTGAATATCACAAATAATAGAGTTGGTTGCCAAAATATTCATAGTTGCAGAATATAGAGCCACAGGTATACTGTACATACTGAAAAAGAGACATACAGTACCTGTGGAGGAGTTAACAAGAATATTCCATAACAGTTTTACTCTGGGTAATAACTGAACCCAGTATTCTTTAAAGTCCGCCAGGTGGCACGAAAAATTAGTCTACAGGTCTTTGTTGATGTGTTCTGTTTGACTGTTGCTCTCAGGTAATAACCTGAAGATCAATTAATTTTGATCCCCAGTCACTTAGAGAAGGCCTACCAAAATTTAGAAAAGAACTAGGGACCATGGTTGAAAGTGATGTTCACTGGGAAGCTGTGTAGTCTAAAGGCCGACTTAGTGAATAGATCTGCCATATGAGGAGCAGGAGGGAATTTTTGATGCAGGCAGGACTTCCACATTGACCAGACAAGATAGCAGTGAAGCCATGTAAGTAGAAAAAGGTTTATGCAGGTGTGGCAGGACTTTGCTTTGTATCATGCATTTAAAAAACAACTTAAATCATTCAAGCTAGTTGATTGTTCCTGATGACAGAAATACAACAGACCAGAATCTGATGAAAATGATCAGATCCTTCTCGGTTCTTTATATGGCTGTGTCTTTTAGTAATAAGCAATACTCTTTCTAGCTGAGAGCATTGTTTAAAGGACTGACAGTGAACCCAACTGCAAGAAGGAGCAAGGAGGAAGGCAGGTTTCAGTAAAGTAAAAACCAAGCCACAGTCAGAAATTTAGCAGAGTTTGTAGTTGATAGGGTAGCAAAAGTACTAAGGGAAAATCCAGAAGTGAAAACCAGAGCCCAAATACAGCTCCAAATACCATAGAAACAACTTATTAGAAAGCAGGGGAAAATCAAAATCAAAGTTTAATACTTAATAATAAAATGAATACCAAACACTAGAACAAAGACTCTCTAAGCAGATAATACTGGAAAAAAACAGGTCTTAAACATCCTGTAAAGCCCAGGTGAGTGCTGGGTAAATAGTGATTGCCAGGACTCATCTTTAGGTAATCTTTATACAGCGAGTAAGACACAAGTTGTCACGATCGCAAACCCCTCCTCTTAAGGGCGCTCCAGCCCTACCTTGTTTGCCTCTTTCCCCACACATGTACCTTGTTTCCACCCTGTTTCAGTTCGCCTTTATAAGCCAGGTGCTCACTTCACTCGTGGGTCTGCACCTGATCTCCACATAACGCGAGCCCAGGACCTGGTTGCGCCTGGCTACGTTATGTTTTTAGCTTCCTGCTCCTGCTCCTGCTCCTGCTCCCCCCCACCCCCCGGTCCCAACCCGGCACCTATTTTTAATCCCTGGTTTTCGGATGGATTACAAGGCCATGGACCTTTGCTTTCATTTTGGATTTCCCCTTTGGATTTCTACTGGACTGTTTGCCTCAGCCACACCTCCCCCGTGCACCAGCGCACTTCGGACATGCCCCCATGTTTTCATCCCCATATTCCTGCATGACTTTTTTCCCCAGTGTTTCCTCACTATTTCGGATTGTGTCATCCGCATAGGGTCCGGAAAGAACTCTTACACAAGTATGTTTCTACTCATCCCTGCCACTTCTCCCCTGTAATACATTAAATCCTTTCTTGTTACCAAGGACAGATGTTATAGAAGAAAAAAAATAAAAGTAAAGAGATTCTCTTCTGTATACTGTATATGCAAATGTTATACATCATATTTAGATATGATAGATTTAAAGCATTGCAGCTCTATATTTTGAAACCGAAGTAAAGTATTTCACTCAGACAGAACTATTTAAAAGCCTCTGTTATTTTTTTGTTAATTTTGTGAAGTCTATATTTAATTTCTCTTTTCATTTTGCCATACACCACAGTATAAGGAATCTCTACTACACATGATAGTGTTATCATTTTTAACATACTGTCTGTAGCCGTGACTGGGACTGATTCTTTATGCTGTTCAATCCTTTTATAATCACTTGCTTTAGGAGAAAACCTATAAAGGGCACTAAATTAGCCAACCAGAATTGCAATGTCTGCACATTAAGTTTCACTTGCTCTAATTTATGTACAGAATGTAGAGATTTTGATGGGTTTTCATAAATTTATCAAAACACTGTCATGGAATATTAATTTTATTCATTAAAAAAACATTTTTGACCAGGGTCCAGTAGTGATATATTGTTTAATTATGCCAAAAGATATAATTTATTGAATTACAAAGGCATTGAATTCCTAATGTAGGCTCGCATGGTGGCACAGACCTGGGGTTTTATCTGTGTGGAGTTTGTATGTTCCCCCTTGTTTGCACTGTTTTCCTCCAGGTGCTCCAGCTTTGTCCCACAGTCCAAAGACATACTGATAGGTTAATTAGCTTATGGGAAAATTGGACCTGTTGTTTGTGTGTACATGTTTGTATTCGTGTGTCCTGTGTATGGACTGGCATCCCATCCAAGGTGTATCCCGCCTTGCATCTTTTGCTTGTTTGGTTATGCTACAGGTCTCAGGAAGGGCTGGACCATAAGCCAGCAAGCAACAGATGCATTATATGTACCAAGCAGGTGACTTGATGCCGACTAGGGTTGATGAAACAGAAAATAAAATCTATTCCCAAGGCATATTCCAAGGTTCTGGGATAGAGTTCCAGCATGTACAGTGATTATTGTGCAAATATCAGTACTGCCACTGGTAACTAAATGAGCTCAATGCTGGAAGTCTTGTTTCAGGATAGAGTCAGAATTAAATAGCTGATGAATGAAAGTGATTGGGTGGTAGAGTAAAGTACCACTCAGAAGGTGGCCAGTGTGCATCCTTTGAGCCACAGAACAACCGTGATTCTTTGTGGGAATGTTCTGATGTCCTGGTATTGTCAAGGTTAAAACTAGTGTTTTCTTCAGCAGTAGGCTTCTGCTTTTTATGAATATTAAGTTGCAGAAAACTGTAAAAAATGCAGTGCTAGAAAAAGAACCTTAATTAGCAATTAGGCATTTTTTCACTGAAGTGCCATTTTAAAGTCATATTTAAAATTAAAGTCATAACGAAGCAACTAAACTACAATTGTGTATATTCTGCATTTGTGCAGTCATCCTCTAGTTATGCAAAAATAATATGATTGTATTCCCTCAAATTAAATAATTTCTTAAATTAGAATATAATACTTTTTCAGAAAGAAATGTGGAATTTCTACATAGGTTTTGCTTCAGATGACTGACCATGATAGAGGAAAATGAATACTTTTTTTAGAATATTCATTTTAGAATAATTTTCATAGACACAAAAGAGGTAAGGGAGCTGTGCCATACAGGCATTGCACATTTTAATGTTTTGCATTCCAATTGCTCTTATGTTAAAACAATGTGCACTGAAAATGGCATTCTCAGAATGTACTAGACCCATTTCTAATCGCATATTGCAGTCCTTGTGGTAGTGTAAAATATTTCTGGCACAAGAAATGTGGCTCATGCCCACCTGTATATCCTAACTAGGTTGGCATGAAAATCCTATTGAACTCCAGCTATATGAAAATACTACACACATACAGTACATACTTCGAGCTTAATGAGCAAGAAAAAAAAATGATGATAAGCAGATCTATAGAACAACACATTTTTGGACAAATGTTATTTGTGCCATCTAAACAGATAACTCAAGAAATATTTTTGGTGGTAGTACAGTTCATAAGGAATAATGGCACCCAAGATGTCATTAGATGCAATTGAGGATGTTTAGTTGAGTATTTAAGTATAGAATATGCTTAACCTACTTGGCTGGGTACCATACAGAGCAATGAATTTACCCAAGGGCTAGATGCACAGTAGGAGGTGGGGTGGAGGAGGGATGCATAAAAGAGCTGTTACATATCATTATATATTATATACAGTATATAACTGTGAGAAATGACATGAGGAATGATTTTCATTTAAAACAGATGGAACAGAAGTGTCTTGACTGTCATAATCCCTTCCAAACTTCTGTTAAGTAATTTTACTGAATGATGGTAAGTTAACTGGTGCTATGTTGTTCGTAAGGATACAAATACAAAGTTCAGCACCACTAACATAACCAGTGATTCAGTACAAGACTTTACTCTGTAACCAATTTAACTCTCTTGGATCTTGATTAATATATGATACATCCTTAAAATGTAGCCACACACCATGCAAGCTAAATGGTTATATATAAATTATGCAAAATAAATTTGATACATGGATATGTCAAATGCTTACTGTATATTCTAAATATGCAGTAATTGGTTTTGGAATATCATTGTAGATTGCTCTTTGGTGATATTGTCCTATATATTACTCTGTACATCTAAATCCATTTGTTCCAAATATTTTGCTTGTTCTCAAGCATGTATATTCCCTTAATGTGATAAATATAGCATCCAGTCACAGGGTACATCAGCCTTGTGATCTGCTGCTCAATCCTTATGAAGACCTCCAGGTCCAGATGTAATGACAATTTGTCACTTGAAAGGTTTGTCACCCTGAAAGCAAAAAGTAGTAATCACTCAGTCGTGGCAATTACCTAGTATCTTTTAGTTCCTTGAAAACTGTACAATGACTCTTAACAAAGCCCAGAATACATCCATCCAATTATTTTCTAGCCTATTCAGTTTAGTGTTCCTGGGGAGACAGAACCTATCTTGGCAAGCAATGGGCGAAAACCAGGTTACACCCTGGATTGGACACCAGTCCATCACAGGGCAGACACATACACGCACACACTCACACCAAGGCCAAGTTTCCTAGAAGCCAATTAACCTACCTGTACATCCTTGGACTGTGTGAGGAAACCAAAGCAACTGGAGGAAACTATGCAAACACAGGGAGAATATACAAACCCCATGCAGATAGCACCCCAGGTCCAGAATTGAACACAGGCCCGAGCACAGGGAGATGGCAATGCTAACACTGCACCACTGTGCTGCCTACTCAAAATACATTTGCCTACAAATTTCTACATTGCTAATCCTTATTTACAATGGCATTCAACTATTTCACCTTTTAGATTGTTCTTCATTTACTTAGTCAATACTGAGTCAATAATGTATTGGTAATGTCTCAAGCTCTGGACTCTATTAATTGAAAAGCTGTAGCATCATGCAACAGCTTGATTTATGTGAATTCCATGACCTTTTGCTATACCCACGGGAATGAGTATAAATTAACATTCCCATGCAGAGATGACCTTGGTTTTTTCCAGCTGTAATATAAACTAACTAATAAATGGGTATAACTGTTGAAACCATAAAGATAGTGAATTAGGAAGTGTTTCTTAGCATTTATATTGTAGGTATATTTTATTGAATACAATTAACATCATTCAGTATTAGAATCAAGGTGACATATACATAAAGAAAATATTTCCAGTAAGTTTTTATTTATGCAATTTTGAATTTGAATGCACACTTCATTTTCAAAAATGTTATTTAATGTGCTAAGTTTTTATATCATTTAATTTTTAGGTTTTGTCTTAAACAGAATGTCCATACTGTCTCATAAAAAACATTGTGATGGCCTTTTTGCTTCATCCATGAAACTACTAGCAGGATAAATAACACAATGTTCATTTCATGCAAAGACATTAAAAATGATGGGGAATTACTGGCACATGTCAAGCAGCCAATAAAAGTTAGTATGTCAGTGAAAGTGGGCTGTGTGTGAAATTCAAATACAATAGATAGGAAGAAAGGCATACATTATCTGAAATATCTGGAAAAGAGAGAAGAAATTATGGCACAATCAATGCTGTGATTGTCACATCTGGCCATTGATACTGTATGAAGGCACCATATTGGAAAGACATACACCATTTAAAATGTTTTGTGTGAAATGAGCTAGTTTCAACAAGACTCAACTCAAAACTTTTTTTTCCTGAGTATTACTTACATCTACTTGAATAGGTAAAACCAAGAAGAAAAAAGTAAAACCAAGAGGAGGTCATTCAGCCTATATACCTTGTTTGGACGCTATAACACAATACTATCCATGGATCTCATAGATCATTTTTTTAAGGAAGACAGGGAATCAGCTTCAACAAAATGGTTTGTCAGCTTGTTCCAGACTCCTACAATCCTTTAGTGTAAACAAAGGACTTGACTGTCATAATCCCTTCCAAACTTCTGTTAAGTAATTTTACTGAATGATGGTAAGTTAACTGGTGCTATGTTGTTCGTAAGGATACAAATACAAAGTTCAGCACCATTTTTTTAAGGAAGACAGGGAATCAGCTTCAACAAAATGGTTTGTCAGCTTGTTCCAGACTCCTACAATCCTTTAGTGTAAACAACAGACAACAGTTGTCAGAACAGGAATGGAAAATATGTAAATGCCTTACCTTGCTTTCATTAAAAAAAACAATGTTTAGATGTTCTTAATTAAAAATCCTTTCATCGTCATGTAATACCACACCTGGATGTAAACTGAAATGATACAACAAAACAAGTAATATCTTACAAAAATAACCAGTAATACTTTTAAAAGTATAACACTTAAGAGTCACTATTAAAGATAAAAATGGTATTGACAAGTTACAAGTACAGGCTGTTAATTAAGTTACAACTTTGTAATAAGTTGCAAAACTGTTCATTTTGATTATTTTAAAAGGGTATAGTGAAAGTGACAGTGAAAGGTAGCTTTTCAAGAAAGCTGCACGTTAACTGGAAAAAACCTGCAGAATGAGGCACAACAGTTATGGTTGAATAGTGTTCAGAGAAAATTAAATTCCATATGATTGAAAGAAGCTGCCAGGTTAGACTAATCAAGGTTTGTAAGAACAGCTAGGAGGAAAAGATCTTCAGAAGTTTGGATTCGGCTGATTTACAGAAGGAATGTGGGAAAATACAGATTAGTACTGGGCTTCACAGGTGCTGGACAGTTGGACTGTGTGGTGGTTGGTTCACCAGACTCAAGTGTGCTGCTGAGGAACAATATTGGTCAGCTGAATTGGACCTGACTTGAGGAGTAGAGGGGTATACAAGTACTGTATGTTACAGAGAGAAGACCCTGGCCAAACAGGATCAGCTAGGAAATCTACTGACCAAAAGTTACTCTTCATGCACCAAATCATTAACAACCAGTATGTGTGAGAAGTGGGGTGTCACAGATCAAATACTAATGCTCTTGCCAATTAATGAAGATGGTTAAGAGCTAGTTAGAAGATCTATTAACTAATGAGTCATAAGTGGAGTGTAAAAGAAATAGAGGAGACTAGTGAAAGAAAAAAGACTGTGCAGTCTTCCATGAAAGTGAAACAAGGAGAGTACAGTACTACAATATTGGAGAGGGTCTGAAAGATACAGTAGTAAGGGCACATAGCATGATAGAGGGCGGACTGTGGTAGCAAATTCAGTCACAGAACTCAACTGAACTAAAAAGTCTTATATTAACATTGACAATTGTTAACATCTCAAGTGTTATCCCAAAAATCTGTGCGATGATCCAGCAGCAGGGAATTATGAGGCACTTTTCAGACTCAGGAACTGCCAAATTTCATAAGGTTTAGCTTTTGTTCTTCTGACCATTTCCTGAAAAAGTTGTAATGTTTTGTCTAGTAAGCTGAAGTCTTTATCTTGTGTTATGACCAGAAACAAGTTATTTTGTAGTTTATCAAATTGAGAGATCGTATGCATCTTTTTTTCTGATAACAACCTTAACATTCTCAGTCAAATTGCATTTTTCTTACTAAAATAAAATTGTTCCCAGATTTAACTACAGTAATTCGCTGGCACAACAACATACTGTATACAGTATACATTAAATTAACATTGCTAAAATGATCATATCAGACAAAAACCCATCAATCAGGCTCACATGGTATAAAGTATTTAATTCTTTCCATTGCCAGTTTTTTTTTTATGAATTTCTTTTTAGTGTATGCAGGAGAGGGGAAAACGCGCATTTCAACCATATTGTGTTCCCTTTGGAAATGCAACTACAGTACCATGTCAGTAATTCCTGTTCATATTGATGAACAGGAAAAAGCATAGGCAATGATAATAGCTTTTAATTTTTTACTTATAACACTGTTAATACAGTAAGGTTTATTAAAACACTATGTATGTACAGTATGTGTTTAAATTCTGCGGACCCAAGGTACAAAACTAAATCTTTATGAGTTTAAATCTACTGTTTCTGACTATCCATGTAATATAATGTAATGTAACATGGAGTTTACAGCAAATTTTTGGGAGGGATAGCCACACCCAAGTATAGTTTCATCTCAAGTGACCAAGTAATTCTTTATTCAATTTCCTAAATTATTAAAAAGTAAAAATACTATGTGTAACATTTTTCCTCTCTGTATTCATCTTTTGAATCCCTCCTCCAGAGCTATATAAAACATTTTGGAATAATTTTATTTTCATGAATGTAGTCATGACAAAAAAACATCTTCAAAAGGAAATTTCTTGTAACCTTCATGGGAAATAAAAAAAAGATTAAATAATATAAGGGACATATTTCTCATAATGTGAGGAATGAGAAAAACTTTTGCAAAGAAAACAAACATCATCATAGATGTTTCTATTGATCTATTTTATCATTGAATGTCATCGCTGTTAGGCTTCACAAAAATAAAATCTGATTTCTCCTTTTTTCACAGTGGAAGCTATACTTTAAGTGAATCCTACTGGATAAAACTGAGAACTGTTGAAAAAAATCTCAAAGTCCTGTTCATTTAGGCAGTTGAAAGATGAAAAAGTCACAATTCAAACACAAAAGAAATCATGGTTTACTTTTTAATGAGCCTGTGAGTTATATGAAGGCAATGGCTTTGGGAAACATTTTAAGTCTTTGGGAGAGATTGCCTTTTATCTTTTGCTTTTACGAAAACCGAAAAGTGAAACTCCATGATACTCAATGGATGTAGGTATAGAGATCAACAGAGTATGTGTGCAGCAATCTTCGGAAGTCGAAGGCAGAAATCAACAATCACAGTGATATATGTGGTTAATATGCATGTTTCATTAAACATCCCTGGACTTGTTTTGTCAAGGTCCTTTTGCCTGTTTATATCTGTGCAGTACTGGAGTGGTTGCTGGCCAATTCATAATGGAAGAGAACTGGGTTAGATCCTGACTGTTACAGTATATACAAATAGAGCCCTGGCTTAAATATGAAAGCCACAGTCTCACTTGCAAAACATCTAACACTATAAAATATATTTATTTTCTTCATGCTGTGACTGTAACATACAATTAATTTGTGTTAAAAATTTAGATGCATGAAACAAAATGCAATGTGTAATACTTTCATTTGTAGTTGTTCAGGAATTTCGATGAGCTGTTTAAACATGGTTATTTGAATCAGTTTCACATTTCTAATATTTTTAATTTAGTATCCTTAAAGATACCCAATTAAAGTCAGGTGCTAACATGACATTATGATTGTTGTGAAATCACAACTATGAAAGTGTCGTCACAGTGCTTATCTCATCCATGCCCATCAGAGGGAGACAAAATTTCGGAATATTGGATTTTACATTTATTCATTAACATACTTACCAAATGCTTCCTATTAATTCAGTTAAACTTATAAATGCTTAAACTTATCTTAAATGTGATTAACTGATGGAATGGTTTCTGACATCATCATCATCAAAATTCCAGTAGCTTTTGCACCAGTGTGGGGAAGAAATTTGAAAGGATTTTTTATCATGTTTGACATCTTGTTTGATTTTGGTACATGTAAATTCATTTACATTTTATGAAGTGTAGGGTTAGCCAACCTACAGTATGGTCCTGCAGGTTTTGTAGGAACATCTATTTCATTAATGGCTTAATATCATATGATATGATAAACGTTTACATATAACAATTGGAAATTGTGTATATTAACAATTCTTTATTTAATTTCTTGACAGCTTTCTTAACAGCTTAAGTGAATGTAAATGTGAGATATAGCTGTGAAACACAGATCCACTGGTGAAAATGGACTGCTTCTATTGCAGTGGAGTGACAGAAATAGGAGTAGGGCAGTGACATAGTGGTTAGGATTACTTCATATGTGCGTATAATCGCCTGTTCTTCTTTTGGGTTTGGTGTGTGGATTTTTTTTTCTTTTTGCCTGTTTCTCTCTCTTTTTAAAACCTTCTTGGCAATCAAGAAGCACAGCAGGTAGTGCACTTCATGGACACTTGTCAAGTACCCCGTAGTCAGAGGTCACACATGTGGTGTATGGAGGTGCTGTGTTGGGTGAGGACTGGACCTGAAACAGAAGGTGTTCCAGCTCATGCAGAACTGAGCTCCTGCAGAGTAGCTAGCAAAAAGGAAATATAGGAGTTTGGGCTTGCTCTGTTGTGCATGAGATTTGGATTATGCTGTTTTGCTAATATTAAAGCTATGTGTCTTGTTCTAGTCTGTGGGTGCACTGGTGACTCTAGGAAATGTGAAGTCTGTGCAGGGAGACATATTCTAGGATTTTTTAAATTGCTAGGTGGCATAGTCAGCTATAGTACCTGTAAATTTTTACAATTGTGACACTAACAACCATCATAAAGGGCTAATCTACAATTAGCCATACAGCATCTTATTAGGTGGTGCATATAATTAGTACTTTACTAGTGAATGGTCCTGGAAAGTTGGCAAAAATCTCTGGGGTGAAGAAATAGTTTGAAAAACAGATTCTTTTACATCATTTCTTTTTATGGGCTTTCGCAAGACTAGATGCATGAAATGTATTGCAATACATGCTAACTTCAGAGTAAAATGTACTCTAGTACTTTTTTTAATCTAAGAAATGAGCAAAACCAAACAGAAATGTTTGCAAAAAAAACATTGTACTTTTTGTGTTCCAAGGGTTTGATATACAGCATGTAACTGACTATCACAGAAGTCAATAGTATTACCAGCATGTTGATAGAAGTGAAATGTCAAGCTCCTCATCTATCAGCTTAATTAATTAGGTGCTGTCAAACAAAGCAGGCTATAATATCTGTAGATCAGTTATGTATCTTAAAAGCATATTAAAGAGAAAATGTTAGGATTTAATTAAAATAATATCGAATAATATTATATAATAATAATAATAATATTTAGAAATATACTGTAGACAGATATGAATATTACTGAAACATACTACAAAGCTTAAACACAAAAACACGACATTCAGAAAAGAGGTAATGGGTATTATGAGAATCTTATTTTTTGTATTAAATTTATTTATGACATTTGCATGCGAAGTTGACTGATTTTTTTCCCTATAAATACAGTACACATGTTGTATTTTATTTTTTAAGTGCTATGGAGCTGATGAAATATAGTAATTCAAAAATGAATGCAACCGGCATTTTATTTTCTAGTGCAATTCTCCATTGTCATTTTTGATTAAATTTACCACCATTAAAAACATGTTAAAAGTTCTGTATTCTGTGTGTTCTGACAGTGCACAATTTCATCCATCAAAGCAGTAAGTTTTGTCAGTAACTAGATTGCATTTGTTATGATATGTTGATTAAAATCATCAAAAGGACCTTCAGAAATGTCAAATGCTTCAATAACGGTGTATGTAGTGTACAAATCATTGGCTTCTGGTACTATTATAGCCAAGTTCATTTTCTGTTTTTCTTTACAATGTAGCTGAAACTGCTTTAATGAAACAATAGCATTCCTCACAGGCTACAAATTTGCACAAGCACAATGTGTTTCAATTGTTTCATATTGCTTACCCTACTTATCAGAGCCTCCTGCCCCAAAATTAATTTGTCATGGTGGATTAGCCATGATCTGCACAAGCAAAGGAGTTGTTAATGAATAAACATAAACACTATTTGTGTGTTAAGTGTTGAATAATGTTTTTCTTGTGTTCCCACCACTCCTTTCTCACTGTGGTCTAAATGAAAAGTAGCTCAAAACTAATTAGTTTAACCTTCAATCTACATTAATGCTTGGGAAAAAATCTGAAACTTTAGATAATTTCTCTTACATATTAAAAACTGTGTGAAGAAATTACACATTATTCAAGATTTTCCAAAAAATACATCTAGCAGCAATTATGTAATGACTTAACTGAAATGGTCTCTTGTATGATTTCTTGCAATTTGCTATGCTTTTGGTCATCATTTTATGAACAGTAGAAACTCTGAGCAGCACAAAAGAACTGCATAGTGTACCTAATAACTAAAAAACAACATGGCCTGATATCATGATAAAACTTAAGAATATTACCAATAATCAGGATATTGCTATTCGCCTTTAAAAATCCCAAACCTGTTTCCTATTGAAGAAGGTGAGGGAGGTAATTGTGTGATTTACATCACCTGTTTCCTAATGCCTTGCTTTACTGGCTTACCATATAAAAAAGGAATTGTATTCATCATCAAGTAGGAATAAGAGGTTTTTTATTTTTGTCTTTTTTTTTTTTTTTTTGTGGATGTGTTGTTTAAAATGGGCATATAGGACTGTCTGTGACTAAACCGGTAAGGTGTGATTGTTGTGCAGGTATCTTTCTGCTTCCAGTGCAAGTCTTTTTTTTTTTGTCTTTTTTTATAAGGATTAAGGTTTTGTTTAAAATGTGCTTACCTAGGGTCAATTTTGGTTTTGTTCATTGACAATTGATGTCTGCTGCAAAATCCAGGCACTTTACCTGCTTTAACAGATACAGTATTTTTGGTATTTGGATGTAGAAGCATGTTTCACATCCCAAGAAACATTTGTGGGCCCAAGCAGAGACACCTGACAGTTGTAAAATTCATTGGGAAAAGTTCAAATCGACTGCATTTGGCATTTTGTCCTTCCCACAGCAAGTGGTGATGCTGGTATAGTGTGATATGAGATTTTTCAGGATCACTGGAATCTTTCATCCCACCTAATTGTTTTTTCATCATGTTAAGTGGTGTTTTAAATGTTTTGCCTGTGCTGTCAACATTTTGGTTTTTACTCTACCACCATTGACCTCTCTCTTTTTTTTTTTTTTTTTTTTTTAAATCTGATGTGAGGTCTGTTCCTTTCTATTGAAAGGCTTCCAAAACTTGGAACAAAGCTGTTTTTAGAATGTTGTCAGAGGTGAATACTCACCTCCTATGTCCATTATTTAACCAGAAGGTGGCATAATTGAGTAACTTTGTATAATTAGATGGACACATTTACTGTACAATGTTAACTTGAAACAAACTGAAACTTGATTAACAGGAAGATGTATTGTAATGAGGCTGCTGTGAGAATAGCATCAATCATGTTACATGTGGTTAAAAGGCAATATTAGGTAGCAAAGAAAATGAGGGTGGAAATTATTTTGCTTGTATCTCCTTGATCAATGAGCAATATCTGAAGTAAAAATCTTGTAACCTAACTTGTATGGCAGAAGAAAAGAAGCATTTTGTATTTTAACAGTTGGCATTTTCCAAACTTGCTACACTATATAACCAGCAGCTATATAACTCTGTGACTCACAACTGGCAGCCAACTGAAGCTAAGCAGGTATGAGCCTGGTCAGGAATCTGGATGGGAGACCTCCTGGGAAAAACTAAGGTTTCTGCTGGAAGAGGTGTTAGTGGGGCCAGCAGGGGGTGCTCATCCTGTGGTCCATGTGGTTCATAATGCCCCAGTATAGTGATGGGGACTCTATACTGTGAACAGGCACCGTCCTTCGGATGAGATGTAAAACTGAGGTCCTGACTCTCTGGTCATTAAAAAAAAAATCACAGGGAGTTTCTTGAAAAGAGGAAGTGTGTAACCCTGGCATCCTGGCTAAATTTCTCATTGGTCCTTACCAATCATGGCCTCCTAATAATCCCCATCTATAAATTGGCTTCATTACTCTGTGCACTATGGCTGCCGCTGTATCAGCCGGGTGGATGCTGCACATTGGTGGTGGTGGAGGGGAGTTCCCATTACCTGTAAAGTGCTTTGAGTGGAGTGTCCAGAATAGTGCTATATAAGTGTAAGCAATTATTATTTAATTTAATTTAGAGCTGCTGTAATTAAATGCTGTCCTGACATCAGATGAGAAGAAAAACGAATGGAACTACTGTTTGTAACACCCTCCCATTATAAATCTGTGAAGAGCTGTTCTTTCTTTCAAAGTAACTTGGTTGGTAAGCTTTTTCTAATATTCAGAATGTTTAGAAAACACTGCAAGGAAAAGAAAGCAAAGGGCAATTGAAGAAGGAACTGAGAATATCATACAATATTCTGGCTTTTTCCAAAGAGAAATGACCCTTGTGTGAAGCAAATTTTTAGTCATTGGGAGCCACAACAAATGAGGGGGAGGATTATACAGGTTTAAGTCAGAGTTCATTGCTTTAGTATAATTGAAAAGGTTCATTATTAAGCACTTAACAGGCTAATCTTCCTGTGTACACTAATATTCTCTCCCTCCGATATCTACTAATCCTCACTGAATAATTGCTGTGAGAGGAACTCCCCTTCAAAACTATGTGGACCTTTACATCAACCTCAATTGAAAGTTCTTCACTACAAAATGTATTTTAATTTATTTTATTATACAATGGAACGTATGCTGTGTTTTGTGCTTTATTTTAATGCCACTTCTATTTGGGAGGAGGATAAGCTGCATTCACTAGCTCTGGAGTATAAATATGAGCTGCAATGCTACTATTTAATTCCTACTATTTTCAGTATGTGAACTCATCCTTGTGACACCCACAACTCGGTGTCCAAATGGTGGAAGGGGTTGGTCTGACAAACTATGAGAACGTGGCCCAGTAGTTGACACTTAACCTGAGTCCATTGAATCAAAAGGCTTTTTCCACAATATTACTGGAGTTGGTCTAAACATTGTGAAAGTTACTTTTAATCTTTGGTTCACTCATAGCAGCAGCATGTGGCTTTAACCTCTAATCTTAAGAAGTAGAATAAAGGAGTAATTTTTTTTTGTAAATCTACACTAGACTCTCTGGGAAAAGATTACCAATGAAAATAGTGATAAAGTTTATGGTCTATACCCTCCATAAGGTGGAAACGCTACAGGAACCACGGTAGCCCTGATACTGTGTAAGTAAAATGAGGACCTGTGCACTTTCCATGATATAACCACCACTTATTGCATATTGTACTTCACTCCCCTATGGTTTGAGGGTAATCTATTGCTCTCTTTAGTTCTGATTGACAAATTTATGGTGGGGTGGGGTGCAAGGAGGTGCAAGCACACTGGCAGATGTCTGAAAGCAGTGAGTTGTACAACCCCTGTGCAAAGCTGTGAGGAAGGGAGTTTGAGTAAAGAGTTAATCCAATATTCCTTATCCAAGTCGTTAGGCAGGAGCAAAGTCAAAACTGGAGATCCAGGTCAGGGAGCAAAAGGAGTCAGCCCAGGAAGAATATAGTGGGCACAAGAGAAAGCTTTGGAAGACTTCTCAAAAGTGAGCATAGGTAAGCTAGTGAAGAGTGTTTAAATATTGAAGGAGAGGGATGTGGTTGAATAACTAGTGTGTGAAATCTAGTACGCATGGGAATGTCGGGGTGTTAACTGTATGTGAGAAGGTACGAGGTGTGACGCACATTATGCCAGATTGGGGGAAAAAATATGTTTATATTAAGAGAACCAAATTTAGCCTGAAACAGAAAAAATACATGGGGAGTTCATTCATGTATTCAACATCCTGAAATGTACTAAATTAATCCAGTGAGGACTTGGGAACAAAAACCAGAGACTCTTTGTTACAAAGAATTGCTGGGATTTCTAACTTGGATCTTTTAGATATTACAAAATGACTTTTGTTTTGACCATTAAGTTGTGTAGATATTTGTTTCTTGATCTCTGCTTCAATGAGTGACATTTAAGTGTCAAACATTATTGCAGCAGAAATAATGAATTTCCATGTAATCCTGTGGTCATCGAGCATTAAACTACTGCAGAAAGCTTATTAAAATTACATCCTGATGGAATAAATATTTCAGGAGCCACAGAAAGGTGTTTGCCCCTAGCACAAGAATAACCTGAGAAAGAATCAAAGGGTGTTTATAGCAAAATGAAGAATCAACTTAATCAAACTTATTTTTATATTTGTCTCATTATCTTCATCAAACCAACAGTACTGTCAGTAGGTCTGCATAGTCCAGCCCCAATATATGGGTTACTTTAGGAGAACTTGACTAAAACTTAAAAAAAAATAGAAAACATATATTAAAAATATTAAAATGTGTTGCTCTAAGGAGAGGTATCAGCCATTTTTTTATTGAATGTCTTTCCTCTATGGTTTATTCATTCAGTTTTATTTAGCTGGGTATGGAATACTAAATTTTTGTACTTCCAATTCACCTAAATTCTTTTCCTGAATTCAACAATACTGTTTGATCCAATTCCCCCCAAAAATTGTTCTTTTACTTTTAATTGTCCTGCAAGCAGTGTTTATTGCCCTTTCTGAAGTTTTTTGATAACCTAAGAAAAGCCAGAATGTGATATTGGATTGTATATTACAATCTTTTGCTACTGACTGCAACTACTAAAGGGTTTTTGTGATATGTGAAGAAATGCAACTTAGTATGAAATTAAATGGATCATTAAATTTAGTTTAATAAAGGTTTAAGTGGAGTTGTGCTTACCATGCAAATTAGGTATTACATTTGAAATTTTGTTGAGTAGAAGTAAAACCTTAAGATGACAGGGGACAAGTTGTGACATACTTTGCTCTTTATTTAGCTCCAAACTAAACATTCTAAAACAATCAGTCATTTGTTTACAATATTGTTTCCAACTGGAGAAACAATGGATACCTCCTTCACTAAGGTACAAATCAGGTGAGGAATCCAGAATAAATGCTTTTAACAACTTATATCCTAAAGATCAAGCTGCATATTCTTTGCCTGCCAGCAGGAAATGCATAGCAAGATGCGCCTGGCTAAGAGAGGCTGGCTGTGGCAAACTACTCTCCTGCATGCCTGCGTAATTAACAACTTCTTTTACCAACATGCAAGAATTTGCAATCTTTAAAATGGAGCTACTGTATGTGCGTTTGGTAGTTTCAGAAACTGAAATTAGAGGTATTGTAGTTCTAAAGGTTATACACACAAACATCTAACTGTAACATCAGTGCTAGATTAGATGATAACTGTTTAAGGCATCATTTTCACATACAGTAGTCCAGTTATAAATTTGCTTAATCTCTTAATAATGTGAATTCAGATGAAAATAGATAACACTTTATTGATCCCGAGGGGAAACTGATGAGAACAGGTTACAATATATAATCACAAACTACCGTCCAACAAATCATAAGCATGCATCCTTGGATAGAGCTTGGTAAGAGGAGACTGGCAGTTTTAACAAATTTGTGACCTAGGTCAGATTCTAATCACTCCTGCATACAGTATGTACTGTACTCATACTGCATACTGCATACTATGTACTGTATACGGTATATACAGTATTGTATATCTAATCTCTGGAACTTCATTTTTGCATCAGTCTTGCTCAATAACTCATTCTTCAGTAAAGTGAAGGAGAGGGTTTGGTCAATCTCATCTAATGCTTCACTCAGCTAGAAAAGTTTCACCAAACACCCCATGACACATTTTGTCTCTATCTGTATTTGTTACAACTTTACTGAAATACTTAATCCAATATTTAGTAGATATGGAGTTTGATTATTTTTCTAATCAAGCCTAATCAAGCCAAGAGCATATTTATTTTTTGTAAAGGACTGTAATTTTACATCAAACACTGGTTTGGATTTTAAAAACTAACATTTGTTTGCTGTCTTCTTTCTTAATTTTTATTTTAGACTCTAAATGCATTTCTGTCAGATTTATTATTTTCAATATCTGAATACTAATCTGCACATCTGGATTATCTGTACTGCACATCCAATCATATTAGGATGTACTGGATGGATATGATTTGTTTTACATGCAATACTATCTACAATGAGGCATAGGATGTAACTTTTACAGTCACATGGATGGTATGCCACATGGTAGTCATCAAAAACTGCTTGTGTCTACTGTATGTGACAAGTAATCATGTTTGCTTTTGACTCAATATCATGCTGTAAAGACAGGATATAGATTCCTAGACAAAAATGTGCAAATCTTCAGGATTTGAAATTCACATAAGGCAAAGACTGATTGAAGAATGAACCTGTGCTAGCCATTAGTGCACCAACTAGACCGTGATTACAACTTTTACTAATGGCGGTAGAAAAGACAGAAGGAAGTTGGGCCAGATATCAAAACATGAGTAGAAGACTGTCAGCAGCGATGTGATGGGAGTCGTCCTGGGAAAAACTAAAGTTGCTGCTGGAAGTGGTGTTAGTGGGGCCAGTGGTGAGCGTTCACCCTGCAGTCTGTGTGGGTCTCAATGCCCCAGTATAGTGATGGGGACACTATACTGTAAAATGGGTGCTGTCTTTCGGATGAGATGTACTTTACAGTGAAACCGAGGTCCTGACTTTCTGAGGTCATTCCATATCCCAGGGTGTTTCCTGAAAAGAGTACGGATGTTACCCCAGCGTCCTGGCCAAATTTCCCATTGGCCTTTACCAGTCATGGCCTCCTAGTAATTCCTATCTATGAATTGGCTTCATCACTCTGTTCTCCTCAACACTGACAGGTGATGTGTGGTGAGTGTATTGGCGCACTATGGCTGCTGTTACATCATCCAGGTGGATGCTGCACATGGGTGGTGGTGGAGGGGAGTCCCCATCACCTGTAATGTGCTTTGAGTGGAGTTTCCAGAAAAGTGCTATATAGATGTAAGCAATTATTACTTAATTTAATTTATAGCTGCTGTAATTAAATGCTGTCCTGACATCAGATGAGAAGAAAAACTAATGGAACTACTGTGAGGAGTCTTTGTTGAGAAAACAAATTTAAAGCCATACCATTCTTCCATGGGACCATCAGAAGTTCTTAAGGATGTGTGCTAAAAATCAGACCAGATTCTTATTCTCTCAGCTGCTGTTTTACTTACCCTTCACTCAATTCCACAACAGTTTCACATTCCACCTCTTTCCTCTTTTTCTTTTCAGTTTGTGGGGGGGACATTGCTTGGTTAACTCCTCTGAGTATCCAGCTTCCACTACAGTCAGGCATTCACCAAAAAAGTATAAGGAAAACCTATAAATTAATGCTTGGTGTCAATGTAACAACAATCAGTTTAGAAAAACTGAATATTACTTCCTTCTCTTAGATACTTGTTAATGT
Organism: Lepisosteus platostomus; assembly: GCF_059453375.1. Taxonomy (NCBI): domain Eukaryota; kingdom Metazoa; phylum Chordata; class Actinopteri; order Semionotiformes; family Lepisosteidae; genus Lepisosteus; species Lepisosteus platostomus. The sequence goes on from NC_142621.1 coordinate 38,211,664, forward strand.
TAATGCTCTAATTTATTAATAAGCTCTGCAAAGCTTTCTCACCTTTGCAGTTGCATTATTGGGTTTGACTGTAACTGCAGAATGCTTCTGACCAAATGCTATTGTAATGCTTTGAACTTATGTTAATTATAATATAGGTATTAAATATTCTGTATTAGTGTAATCACTAATAAGTCCACCCTTCATCCCTAAACCAAACTAATATCTCAATATTTTATTTATAAATCATTCTTTGTCACAATTGCATGGTTTAGGTTTGTTTGTACTGTATCTTCTGAACTACAATATATATCTATAGGATATTTTGTAAATGCATTTAAACTTGGTGAAGTTACATAACCTCAATGTGCAAATGTATATTCTATAAAATGTCTCAATAGAAATGCTGGCACAGTGGTGCAGTGGTTAGTATTGCTGCCTCACTATGCTGGGTTCAGTTTCTGGGTTGCTATTTGTGTGGAGTATGTAGTATGTTCTCCCTGTGTTCATGTGGGTTACAGTACCTCAGGGTGCTCCAGTGTCCTCCCACACTCCAAAGACATACAAGTGGGTTAATGTACTTAACTGTAAAAATGTCCCTGGTCTATTTGTGTCTGTGTGTGCCCTGCTATAGGCCGGTCCCTATTAAAAATGGAATTGATGTTTCTGTAACTTTTTTTCTCTTATGTTTTGTTCTGTTTTGTGAGAAAATATATCTTACAGTACATTGATATTTGTCTGAAATGTAATTACATAGTTGTAATCCTCATGCCTGGGTAAGCGATGTTTCCAGTTCCTGTGCCACAGAGGCCGGTGGTCAGTCATCACATCAATCTTCCAATTGACCATTTCTGTGGCGACGTGGGCAGGTTGTGAATACCACAGGCATATAATTAACTGCAGTTTCCCTGTTCCCAGAAGGGTGTTTATTTTACAGTGCTTGGTCTTAGCATTAGCTTCTGTGACCTTGGTACCTGTGTTATTCGCTGTTTGTCCTGTGATTTGAATTTGACCTGGATTGCCTGGCTTTGTGAAGCTTCTTCAACATGTGGACCTCTCATCTGCTTGACCATCCCACTTGCATTTTCCTCTTGTGCTTCTTCATGCTTCCATCTCAGTGGCATGCCTGGAGCTCTGGCTACACAGCCGTGTCTTGCCTGCCTGCTGCTGCTTGCCATCGGCTCTAGCTAATTCTACCCCTGTCTTTCGGTCTTTACAATAGGATCCTTCTCCTAACCTGGACTGCTGCCCTCTGCAGGTTTCTTTAGAGGTCAATTACAACAGTAGGCTAAAAAAATCCCATCCTGTGCCATTCAGTAATCATGATTATGTGGCAGAGTGCAGTGAAATGAAATTTAATTTCCACACAGTTAATAAGCACTTGATTGTTGTTTGCTGTGTTCCATTAATGATACAAATATACTGTATCTTCCAAGACCAGGTTTCAGTGACACTTCAAAAGAAAGGATCAGCCAGAAGCAGTAATTAAATATCACACTGACACAGAACCAAGAAAACAATGGCAAAAGCATTTTTTATTACAATGCAGAAGCATCATACAGTACATACATTGCAAGGCAGCAGACATACTGACAATCCTCTCTATGTACTTTGTCTCACAATATATCTTATGAATTTAAAGTATTCCATTTTTGATGGAGAAAGTCATTTGATGCCAGTGTTTCCTTATTAATTATTGTCTAACTTCTGCTGCACACAGTTGGATTTATTTCCATTATCTGGGTGAAAATCATTCTGCATACTGTAATCATGATAAAGAATAAGACATTTTATCTTTTCTTTTCAATTTGAACATGTAAAGTATTAAAATAAATTCTTATATTTAATTTTTTTTTAAAGTATAGCCTATGTAAAAAACAGCCTGTAGAATAACATAACAGGACCATGTTGAATATGAATTTTTGATCCTAATTTGATGTGCTTCAAGAATACAAGACATATACCATACAATGTGGTAATTTAACCCTGATAAGAAAAAATCAAACTCACAAAGTACAAAACTTACAAGGGATAACTGTAACTCCATTTTCTAACCACTTCTTTCAATTCAAGGTTCCAGGGGAGCTGGAGCCTAACCTACTGTAACAAGGAACGTGCACAAGGCAGGATACAATCTGAATGGGCTGCCTGTCCATCGTAGTAGGAATAACTGATGCAGGGTTAAATATGTTGACTATAAGTGAGTGTTGGTCAACCTCCTAAATTCAGTCTCAAAACAATTTGAGGGTATTAATTTGAACTTCAGTACATGCCTTATTTACTACAGTTTTTAGGCTATAAAATGTATTAGTGATGGTCCTGAACTGTTCAGACTTTAGGAAAGTTGTGTATGGGAAAGGTGGAGTACTGTAAACAACCCACTCACATTGTATGTGGAAAATTCTTCTCCCCCTTTTTTAAGAGATCAACTCTCAATGACTAAGATGTACAATACATAGAAATGGTTATCCTAAATTTACTTTTAGTGTGTCTCTTTTTGTGTGAATCTTGATTCATAAGGAGAAATGTGGAATTAGGCTTTTCTGAGACTTCCAACAAAAACGTAATTTATACCTATCACCGCCAAGAACATACTGTACTGTACAAGTATGTTTTTTTTTCTTAGTACTTTGAGTTTTGTAATTTGCTGAAAACATCTTTTAATTTAAAAACCAAGTTTTATAATTTGAGGATTTAAAAGTAAAGCCTATCAGATCATTTATAAATGACACTGCTGTCTTGTTACTATAGTAACAGTTCTGCTCCTGCTGACCATGTACAAGTCTTGTTTTGTGCTTTCAGTCGATAGACTGAGGTTTAAAGGGTTTTGATTTGTTGTTTTTTTTTGTAATCTACAATAACAGCTGTGCTTGAACCAAGTAGGGATAAGCTTGGATTGTCATTAGTTAAAATTACCTTCCACCTATCTTTGTATCGCCTTGTTCTATTCCAACCATGGGAAAATCAATATTGCTCTTCATTTTTAAACTGTACACTGAAATGGAATGTAATGGGAATAATTTTTATAAGCACCAGAGCCATTATTGGAAGCTGTATTCATATTGCAAGTTGACAGGGTTGTACATCTTAAAGAATATATTTATAGGTGTTGTATTTTGAAGCACAATTAACTGTACCGATCTGTGCTGTGGAAGCCTTTGGGATTTTTATAAAACAAAAGAAATAAGACAATAAAAGAAACAAGGTGGTCTTGCTTTTTCATTCAACATCTGGAAGATCAAAAATGGTTTTGGATGAGGATTGCAATGGATTCAGAAGAGTAAGCTAAGATTTAAACCTTTAAGAAAGGTGCTGAAAAGAGCCACAGACAAAATTTCATATAGTTCTGATTTTTGTACATGCTCTATCTATAGAACATCACAAGCTATAAAAAAACATTTACCTCAGTTAATCTGAGCTGCAGTATACTAGCTCATTTTTCTGATTTCAGGGTGATTTACACATTCATGTTTTCATATTCTGCTTTATTGCTGCAGTGTTGCAGTTCAGCAAGTTAGGACTGATATTGTATGAAAATAGTTACACTATAGTTAGCCTATTGAGTGGTTGAGACATCTAATTATTCCATAGGATCTTGCCTAGGATTACAGTACATAGCTTTATTTGGCTTCACTCTGTGAAATTGTTTTCCATGAAGCATATGTATTTTGTTTGCTACAGAAAATGATATCTTCGATTTATCCTGAAAACACAGAAAATAAAACCACAGTCATTGTGAGTTTATTAACCAGTATCATTTGTTTCATTTGAGCTTTAGTTTTTAGAACTTTTTGCTTTTTTCTTAGGCAAAAACAATTTTCTCAGAGAGCTAAATTATGTCATACTGTATATAGTGGTGATGGATAGTTGTTGGCCACTTGACCAAAATGAGAAACTAAAAAAACGTAATGACTATCCGTAAGCATACTTAGAGTACTGAAATATTCAATACTTGATATTGTCCCTCTGTTTTTTGGATGCATTTACATGCAAGTGGACTTGGACAATATTCTTCTCAATATCACCATCTACAGTATATACAGGAAGGACTTATCCTGGACTTGATCATGACCAGTAAGATCTAGTTAGCCATACAAAAGAAATATACAATACAAGCAGTTTTTAGAGGATGTACTGTACCTATCACCTACAGTAGGTACTGCACTGGTGAAGGTTAAACTAATGAGATGCAGACTTTGATTAATCACTTTTTAAACCACTATCTTCACCTGCCAATGTATCTGACATGTTTTCTATCTACAATATGTACATTAGAGGTAATTTATCTCAGTGTGTTCTTCTAATTTAAATGTAATGAAATATTTTGTTCCATATGTATAAAACCCATTCCTCATTTTGAGTGCTATAAGAAAGAAAGATATAGTACGGTGCAGAACAAAATAAGCATCTATATGAACTACTGACAGTGCAATTTTCATATCATTGAAACCAAATGCTAATACTGTACTATATGTACTATAGTTGCATTATCACATGCATTGGATAGTGATTGCACATGGCTTACCATGCTAGGGATCAGTTTCTAAATCATACCTTGATTTTTAGTCGATCTATATCGGTGGGCAATGGATGTTTTCCTGTCTTGATTCCTCCATATGTTTTATGAGGTTCATACTAGGGCTCTGTGAAAACCATTAAAGATATCGAATACACTGGGTTGATGTGTATTTTGAAAAAAACAGCTCTATAGTATACAGTATATGATAAATTTAGTTATATAGCTAGAAACACCTGTTTGCTGTCTTTTATTCAAGATAACACATTTTATTTGAGATCACGTACTGTAGATCCTTACCCAAAACAGAATTTTGATTGGAACTTGATTAAGTGGCTTTTTAAAGTAAATTATTCACTTTTCAATAATCTAAACTGCCAGTCTAACTACATTTCTACTTAACCATTCCCGAGACAATATAATATTTCAAACTCTTCATGGTGTAATTCAAATATTATTATTAGTCTAAAATATTGTGAATGAGATTCTTTTGGGAATTTAATTTGAAAAATGACAGCCCTTACAGAAGGATTAGGATGACATTCCTACAGTGCTGTTTATTTTAGTCATCTTTGGAGTTCTGTTCTGCTTGCTAATAGATATTGCTGGATACTGTGTATTTCCAGTCCTAAATGAAGATTTGTGATAGATCTCAAGGACACAGCTGTGACCCACTCGTTCTTTAGTAAGATAAACTGCAGTCTTTTCTCCTGTGATGGAAGTGATTACACTTATTTCATTTTTGCTGAATGAGTTACATATATCCCTTACCTTATCTTACCAGTATGACTAAACCCAAATTCACAACTTAAAATTTTCAGCAAGAACAGATATTTTCAATGGGGTTAAATATGAGCTGAAAGCTGCTGTACAGTGACAGATGAATATTGAAAACAAACATTCAATCCAGAATTTACAGTATGCTACCATGCAGTAATGTGTCTTTATTAAAGAGAATTCATTATCACTATTTCCATAAATTCTTAATAAAAAAAGACACCCTCTAATTTCAAATGTCTTCCTATAATACTATATAATTCCTATGATACTATATATAGTAAGCTTCTGCATATTTGTAAAGATCAAAATCCTAATAGTTGTTGACTGTGTTAATTCCTGGACATCTTCAAAATGAGGGACAGGCAAATAAATGTGCAAGATATGTTGAGTAACTTCATCTTGATCTAATATTAGAAAAAGTGATGATCTTTGAATTTATGCTTAACCAGTAATGTAAAATCTAGAAGTCAGTGATGCTTTATTATGACGTACTGTACATATTTAAATTATATAGCCATACGTTGACATAAGTATATTCTTTCAGTTTATAGCGTTTTATTTAAAAGGAACACCATCACTCTTTCCTCCAGTGCTAAAGCACAGTCTTCAGAGCTACTGAATACACTGGTCTAATGATATTATTCTGCATTAACAACTCACGATGACAAGAGTAAAATGTTTTTGAAGGAAAAGATGTGCTTTCATGCCTAACAAACAATTTAGTTTTGTTTTATGTTTTAATATTTTAAATAAAAAGTCATAGGCATTTAGCTTTTCTTCTTTCTGCATAATCACAAGTCTGCCAAACTTAAACAGAAATATGAACATTTTTGTTTTTAAAATGAACCTGATCTGTGTTTTGTAATGCAGAAATCTTTCAGCCATATTATTGTATAGAGAGTAACATCTGTTAATAATAAGGAACACCCAACAATGATTATGAACTACAACACTTAATATTAAAATAAGGTACTCACATTTTGGAAGATTCTGATTAATGAAAATTAAATGACAAGATTGGTTTCTGCTACAGTTATGAATTGTGATTTTTATTTCTGCATTAGTATATATTTAATATAGAAAATACTATTACTATTATAGCAGTTTATCTTGTTTTAATCCTATGGCTATAGCAAAAGACAGAAGCATCAATTTAAAGTAAGAACTTAAGATACTGCACACCTAGTCATATTTTAGTTTTTTGGTTTTGAGCAAACGTGGTTCATGAAACACTGAATGGTGAAAAGGTTTGTGATCAACCCCATGAGGACTAACTAATTAAGTATGATTTTTTGTTAATTTCCATCTGCAATTATCATTCAAAGTCCCCCTCATGGGAAATGTTGCTATGGTGATTCAGGAATATGAGTTGGAGAGGCATGAATATATACTGTACAATGTCCCAAACATTATCCTGTAGGCAGAAAATCTAATTTACCATTCAAAAAGTCTAGAGGATATTTTATCCTGGTTTAAGAAACTAGATAAACCACATTCACATTGTTGACAGAAAACCTAGATGAGTCTGTGAAATACTATGTACAGTATATAGTAAGAATTAAATCACTTTATGCATTTTATTTTTCTTTAATTATACTGTATATCAAATGCTTTTGTAATTACTGCAAATGTCTATACACTGATACAGGTACTTGCTGTATACATTTTGAAAACCCAAGTTGAAATTTGTGTGGGTTTTTGTTGTTACAGTAACTACAGTATGTTTAGGAAATTTAATGGTGAAGAAAAGTTTGTACAGTACATCGCAAAGTATGATCGTTTATGCAGACTATTTGTGCATATTGATTTTATGTTTGTTTTGAAGATATTTATTTATTGAAAAAGGTCTGTGTTTACAATATTAAAGTAAAAAGTATTATTTCTTTACATTTTTCAATAATTTGAGTATAATTTTTCTGTGTTAACTATTAATGTCATAATCTTAAAGTATATCTTTAACAATATATATATATGGTAGAGTACACAGTATATAAACGGTAAGCAAGTTGGCTTGCAGTTCACAGTTTACATACAACCTCTTATTAACATATCTAATAGGACAAGTTAATTTTAGTGAATAAATTCAATTCACTATTCACATTGGCATTTTTACTAAATTTCGTGGAACCTCACTATCAAACTTCAAATTTTTTTAATGACAGATTGTAAGGATTGCTGCAGCAAAGACACTCATCTACCTGTTCAGCAAGCTGACATACAGAGGTTAAAAATATCAGGTTATGTCCTTGTGGAAGCAGAACAATCCCAATTTTTTCTACAGAAATAGAGAACCTATCAGAAATACGTTTACGGAATTTACAGGTTATATGATGTAAGTGCCTTAGTGAATGAGAGTACGTGATAACAAGAATCCTTCCACAGTCTAGACTTTTTTTTTAATAGTCAGTAAGTAGTGTTTAGTGTATTGAATGACCACGTGCCACCCTTTCCAAGATGTTGCTGTTGTTTTTTCTGCTTACTGGCTTCTTTGCTTGTGCGTTGTTGGTGTGATGTTTCTGGTATTTCACTTTACTGTTTTGACAGTTTAGAGCAGGGATTGGCATCTCTAACACTTCTATTTTAACAGTTTGGTTTTAATTACCTAATTGGACACATTTGCATAAGAAGTTATATCATTTGTTTTCTAGGTGCTCATCAGTTTCTGGTTGAAATGTATCTGTGTAGCCTACAGGCTCAGAAATGTCTGGATTTTCCCATTTGAGGTTTAACTATTAACGTTTTTTGTTTTCATGATGGATAATCTTAAACTTAAATATGTTTTTTTTTTATTAAAATAAACCATTATCGACCTACCACCTTGCTTTCTTTAATTTGTCTTCTGAGCTGTATTCCAGTAGATACAGTAGAACCTTGACATTCACAAAGGTTCAATGCAGAGAACTGTCGTAAATAGCCAAATTCTCATTCAAATTCACACAAGTCCAACCCTATATCATTGCATAATGTACTATAGTATATAGTATGTATGGTGAAAAGACATAAGTAACACTCCCATATACAGTATATTAATTAAAAGTACTAATGCGTTGGCTTTAGGTTATTTTAAATAACCTTGATAAACTAAAAGAAACAACAGTAATCACAAACCTACAGTAATTGGCCAAAATAAACGACATCAGTCCCTCCTCTGTATCCAGCCTGCAATTTCTCTCTCTGCCTCCCTGATTAGCACAACCCACCATAGTCGTCTACAGCCTGTCATTCCCCATGCTACCAACATAGAATCCAGAGTGTTCATTACAATATAAAAACAAGACCACATTGAGATGCAGATGCTGTGTAATATGTACTTTGGCAGGGTGCAGGGAAAGGTTCACTCCCTAGCTAGATTCATCTAGCAATCTTAGTCTGTTGCACAATTAATTTGAAAGTTGTGGTTTACAGCCTTCAGCATGGTTTCATCCCTCTCTTGTTCTTCTCCCATACAAGACCCCAGACCGAATAGCAAATAAGCAAATTCAGGTATGATAAATTTGCAGATGTTGAGACCCTATTGAACTGTACATCATTTGAAAGATGATATTTTTGTTTAATTTCTGGTCTCTGAAACTGTCGGTCATTTCTGGGATATCTTCTGTGTTTAAGGTAAGATGTCAGGTTCACCTAAGAGAGCAGCAGACAGATATACTGTATGTGCAGTATAATAAGTCGTTTTAAAAAACATTTTAGAAGATAAAGCTGGATTTTTAGACTTTTACATGACAGAAGGATAAGGAATTTGAATATTGTTCAAGAAATTGGCAAAGTATTTGATAAGAAGGTTAACAGACTGAAGGGAAATAAATCTATTTCCTTGGTTTTAGGATTAGCAAGTGCTCCTATCCAAAGTTTGGCAAATGATTTGAGCGAATCAGTTTGGGGCATAACTCAGATTTAAGGTTTAAACTGAGTTTTGTTGTACAAAGAACAGATAATTCCCAGTTTTCTTTCTGAAAGGAGTCACTTTCACTTTCACTGTTTTTTTCTTTCAATTGATTTGCACTTTCAAGTTACAGTATTTCAGGCAAGTGCTCAAGTAATTAACAATAATAATGGGGAAAAAAGTTAAGGTACAGTTCTTTAGGGTTTGGTTATGCAAGTGTTTCACAGCCTCGGTCTTCAGGGACCACTGACTGCCCTCTAGTGCTAATGGAGTCCCTTAGCTGGCTTGATCGCATTTTCTTTTTACAACTTTTAACTTGTTTCTGTACTTAGTTATGAGTTTTAAAAATACGTGAATTGAAGAGAGTAGTTTCCAGCAATTTCTAAACGGACATGGATAGTTATGTTAATGTCATTTATTCTCACATTGAGTTGTTTTTCATACTGCTCTGGTCCAGCTGGTTACCTTTCAGGCAGAAAAACTGAATGAGGGCAGTTCTGAAACTCAGAAATTGGTACAGAGTTGATTTAAATCATAGATCAGTTTCAATATTTTAAGAACTGAAACCAAAACTTAAATAAGCCTGAGATTGTAAACCCAACTGAAGCAAAAAGCAGAAGACACACTGGTCTCTCAGGACCGGGTTGGGAACAAGCAGAACAGATGATCAGGGGCAATGCTGCATGTTAATTGAATTGAGGTTATGTACTCTGCTCTCCTCACCATTGATACATGTAGCTGATGTGTGGTGAGCATTCTGGCACACTATGGCTGGTGTCGCATCATCCAGGTGGATGTTGCACATTGGTGGTGGTTGAGGGGAGTCCCCATTACCTGTAAAGCGCTTTGAGTAGAGTGTCCAAAAAAGCGCTATATAAGTGTAAGCAATTATTAATTATTATTATTAATTACTGTAGTTAGGAAAAGGCTGCCTGGGGCGTTTCTGTTATGGAGTACTGTTATCTTAAAAATCCTAGTTAAATCAGTCAGAACAATTATCACCTTTGAAGAGAGCAAACACCAACAGACCAAAGAGTTCCTTTCATCTGCTGCTTCTCTCCAAACCTAGCACAGCTCTCAACACAAACTTTAATTTCTCAGACTTTCATGACACCCTTCACAAATTGACTAATCAACACAATCTGATTTGTCTAACTGAATTGCACTTGCTCAGGCTTTGTATAAATTACCCTTTCTTTGTACCATACATCTAGAGCAATCATGAACATCCTGTGCAAGAGAGCTCAAAATGACTTCTAGTGATTATCATCCATCTAAAAGTCTGTAATAGAAAATTACATAGCAAGCTCACCTTTAAGGCATTTAACACACTTTACCGTGCAAACGGGGATGAATTTTACAGCTGGACTAATGCATCACATTAAAAAACAATTGTTGCAGCATTTTCCAAAGAGTATTATGAGAGTACTGAAAAGTGTTAATTCATTATACTAGGCACTAATAGAAAATCCAAAACGTGTGTAGGTTTCAGACCCTACTAAGTTCTGTCATATTAAGTACTCCACATTTCAAGATGAAGAAGCAAAACGCATAGATAAAAATGAATGACAAATAAATACGGGACAAAAGCTGTTTTTGAATGCTACCAGCCCTGTAGACGGCAAAAACCAGTTAATAACCCTGCTTTGCATCTTCGTGAAAAGACTAAAAATGTCTTATCTACACTGTCATAAGTCATTGGGTTGCAATGAGTTAATAGGATCCAGCAGTTCCACTACACTCACCCTAGAATGCAAATATCATCACAAGTGATATCAGGCAGAATCCTCCAGGATACACCCCTATACTGAAATACTGTATACATATGCAGTATATATTTAATGTTACTAGATGTTTTAGCGACAAAGTAACACAGTAGCATTCTGTTTTACTGTTGTGGACTGATTTTGATATTCGCAGACTAGCAGATAGTCCCAGAACAATAATTTCTTATTAAAACAGCTGTTTAGAAGATTAACGACTTGTAGATTAGAGACTAAGAATCATCGTTGAGCACAAGTTATGAAAAGTCCTAACAGGAATAGTTGCACCTGAAAGCACATTGGTTACTCAAAAGTCCTCTATCACAGGAACATAAACAGTTATTATCTACACCCTGAATGCATCTGTGACAGAGGGTTGATGGCAGTGCTAACATAGAAACACCAGTATAGTTTTATGTACATTCTATGTACAAGTTTATGTTCTGATTTTTAATGGTTGACCAGACAATTTCCTGCTGATTTATTCATGCTGGCTAATGAGAAGACATTAATGTAACTACTGTACAAGGACAGAGGACATTTGTATTACACTTTGCCAAAAGCCTTATGACACTCTGTTACTGGAGGTCAGCCAGATGTCAGCTTTAAGCCAGTTCCAAGGTACAACTAGAGACAAACTGATATCACTCCCAGTGTAGACAATGTTGATTAAATGCTAACACTGTCCTGAGGCATTCTCGAGAGTTTCAGGAATTACATTTTGGATCTAATATTCAAGTCATTGTTGCTTTCAGATTGAAAACTAGAGGGAATATTATAATGATTTAAAATGCCTTTAGAAGGGAGAAAATATTAAAACACTGAAATTTAGAAGCTAATTGCAAGAAAGTTTCTCTGAAATTCCTGTTTCCTGGGTATTCCTGAGGTCCATGTACTGTATACAGTATGTAACTATTGTAAGAGTGTACAAATTAGTACATTGCTTTCTTCTTTTTACTAATTTCCTTTTCTTGTCTTTGTTATCCATTGTAGTTCAATAGGTTTGGCCTCTCACTCTTTCTGCTTAATTCCCTGTCATGTATTTGCAAATGCATGCAAAGTTGGTTTTGGTATATTAGGAACGTAACATTTAAAGCTGACATCTTGAAGTGACATGAGGTAGATTAGTATCACAGAGGAATGAAAAATTCATTTCAACCTACTTGCAAATTGAAAACAAGTGGGTGGAATAGCAATGTGATGTTTGTCTTGGAAAACTTAAATGAGTTTGGTAGAATGGGGGATAGATGTACTGTATTATATGAAACATCTTAACCGCATATGAAAAAGAGACTCTGTTTTTTCATAAAATGTGATCAAAATAACCAGCAGAATTAAAAAGATAAATCAAAATATTGTCACACTGAGGAAAAAAATGCTAAAATAAAACACTTGCTTTAAAATCTTAATTTCACTCACTATTTATGTATTTCTGCATAGATTCTACTGACAACAGTTACTGTATCCTTATACCTTAGAAACAAAAGTGTTATATTTTGAAATGTAGTATTTTGGCTTCTACAGTATGTTTGTTGAACTGCTTTTCTAGAAGCTAAAAGGTTATCTGGTTAGACAATTCAGAATTCAGTCATAATCAATGAGTTGGGAAGTGCTATGTCACTGCTCTTCAAATGATCATATACAGTACACCAAAGCAGTTTAATCAGATATATTTCCTGACCTGTCCTTCTCTTCCTATGAAGTCAAGCTAATTTAGTAGCCTAGTCCTTTACCTCATTACTGCCCTTAAATGGTTCCATTAGTCCATTCTCGTTTATTTGTCTCATTACTGTACATTTCTTGGTTCACTAAATTTTTCCAGACAATTTGTAACCTTGACAAAACCAGCTGCAGATTTTCTTCAAACTTCCAGATGCTAGGTTGCAAGGTTCTGATTTCATAGCTTTCTTTTATGGTGATTCTCTTTGCCAGATCCAGGCTCTTTGAATGCCTGAGCCTGATGATGCCGCTTTCAATTTCATTCTGGGGAATTTGTGATTGCTCATTTTCTGGTTTCCAGTTGTGTATTTGTGGATAGTGATGCACCTGTGTGTGCTTTTCCATCTGTGCAAATTAGAACTAGTCGAGAGTGGTAGAGCTCCTGTCTCCTGTGGTGCCCCTAAATTCAGGATTGAACTTAACATTGAACTGATTGTCAAGTTTCAACGTTGAGCCTTCCATCCATCTATTTTCTAACCAATTCATCCAATTCAGGGTTTGCATACCTTTTGCCATAATCAAAATATAGCTTTTCAAAATACATTTTCACTTCAAAAGGTTATTTGAGAAAAGGTTAAAATATGCAATCCCAATTGACTCTCCCTTTTTTCACACTAAAGTGTGAAAGAAGTTTACTTTTTACTTTCAAGGTGCTTTTTGATATGACTCATATTAGTAATATTGCCGGGGCACTTACAGAGCTCATTTACAGTCTGTCTGAGACCTTATTTCTGCAGGGGAGTCGCAGGGAGCTCTGGCTTCTATACTTATTCAGACATATAATGTGAGTGCAAAACAACCTTCCAGATGTTCATTTTCTCAAAAACTCGTGACTTTTTTGGATAGTTTAGGGTACTGACTCTTTTCTACTTTTTCAGAGAGAACAGTGCTGTTGGCTTTCTGCCCTTGAAGATGCACACAGTTGCAAGTCCCAGCCTTTCTTTTCTGCTGCCTGCTAGGAGTTTATGTTGGTGTTCCAACAAAGTTCAACCCCCCTTCAAACTCCTTCCTCATCTTACTGAGTGAAAGAGCTGCCGTCAGAAAATCAACTGCATCCATGCTCTTTGCCACAATATAATGAGCCAAAAAGGGATCTAACTAATTTCAGATTCACTGCTAGCCTTTTCTTCAGGGCTAAGAATAATGGCTCTTATTGGACTACCTGATGGCACATCTATTTATGATCTACAATATGCTAGGAGGAGTTGAGGGCTTCACCTTCCAAAATAATTTATTTTAATAGTCTTAATGTAATGAGTGTGATATGGCCTCCATGTGAGCCAGAATATTGCATTATGTGACACCTTTCTGACCCTCATGTGCTGTCTTGATAACCTGCACATCTCACTTTTCATGCCAGCTTGGGTATTCTAGCATCACATTTAGTAATGACTGCCTTTCAGATTGAAAGTGAATGCATAACTGCTCAGCAGAAGGGAGGTGAGGTGGTACTTCCCCTTTCAGCAATAACTGCTTTTTCAGGGAACCAAGGTTATGATGATATTCAATTGCTGATCCTAAGTTATGTGTGAATATTCTGTCTCCAAAGCCTTTACAGATAATCTTCCCTTTTCTTATTTATTAAGATCAAGATTAATCACTTTCATATAAAAAACTACTTAAAACTGATAGATTCATTGTAATACAGGTAGCATAGCTTGAAAAACAGCTTATGGAAGAAGTGTCTCAGACATCAGCTAAGGCAAGAGCTGACTTCTAATTTTCACATTCCATCTGGCAGGAGGTTTCAAATTTTCCAGTGACAGGTGCCTTCTGCAGAGGTGAAGATAAAGACAATCTTAAATTAATCTGGAAGTCTGGGGGCATCAAGGTAGATCTCAGATTGTATTCCGTTTTAAAACATTCACATTTTTTACTGTTTTCATTTAGAGCTTTCTACAGTACCTTGTCAGTGTGCTTTTGAATTCTAATATATATATATTCTGTTTATGACATATTATATAATTACTCTGGTCTCATTTCAGGGCCCATCGCCTCTGTTGCTTTAACTGGATGAAATGGAAAACCAGTGGATTGAGTCAGAATAAGCAAGTTACCATAAGCAACACTATCTGCAAGTGCATACAAATGGATCTTCAAAATTCCTTTGGCTTCATAGACATTCATTTAATATTTTAGACATTCTGCATACTTTTCCTCGATTATTACAATTATTCAAGGTATATACTGTATGAAGCTTGTGTTTTTACTAGATCAAGGAATTTTAAAATGGTCTTGAAGGAAAAGTTAAATCAAACAGTACAGAGAGTAATGTGCCTATTTTCTGAGCCTTACTGAAAAAAATGTACAGTAAATGTTCAGTCTTTTGTAAAAACAATATGTTTGATACATGCGTTAAGCACAAACCATTTCAAATACTGTATAGAAGTCTGGTTTAAAAGTTTAAAAGAGGAAAATTTGCTTTGCTGATCAAAAACAAACATTTCACAGTTGTTAACAAATTGATCAAGAAGAGCTGGAAAGCTTTCTGGGCTGCCAGAACCACAGCTGGCCACTCTGGTAAAGTATTCTCACCAGATAGCTATGAGTAAATAGAATATTCTATTGATCCCAATTAGTGTTTCAGAGTTTGTCTGAAGAGAGCAAGAGCAAGCATAGCAAGTGACGGTGAAAAAAATGAGAACAATTCATTGTGATACTTACAAAAGATTTACTCCTATGTTCATAGCTTTCCTGTAAATTTTATTGATGACCTCCTCATTCGAAAACAAAATACTCAGATTTATATACAGTATTTACACAAAGCATCTTTTATTTAATGGGAGGACTGCTATTTAATTATATATGCATTTTTATACAACATGTGCAGCACAGTTGTGTTGCTGTTAATAATTCTGTCTCAGGACCTTGGATCTTGCAAAATGATCAGTTCTATAACTCAATGGGAATATTGACACTGTATTTGTATACTGTGTACACTTAGATGTGTAACATATTTATAACATAATGTGAGGAAGCAAGTAAAAGTAAACAATGCTATGATATATAATTAAAAGCAAAAAAAATCTGGAGATGTTAAAATTCTATAATACACTGGTAAGACCTCATTAAGTATATTGTTACATTTTTGGTCATTGTGTTATGAGAAGACATTGCTATTTTTTAATCATTCCAGAAAAAAGCATATTGATACTTGTCTGGGCTTAAGGGAAAGTTCTACTGAAGGAACTGAACCATTTCGGTCATCATCAAAGAAGATTTCACGAGGATTCAATACAACTAATCAAAATCCTCAAGACACTCACAAAGTCAACTCAGCAGATTTCTTCAGAATTAAAAATGAAACCAAACTAGAGGATGTACAGTAAGTGGTACATGGAAAATAATACTGTGAAAGTGTATATAAACTTCAGAGCAGAGTATTGAACAAGCTACACAAGCTTCCTGCTGAGGCTGACATCCTAGCTTCTTCCAGAAAATGACTGGATGAGGTCCGTAAGATAGTAACTAAAAACAGAGAAGATGGGTCAAATGTCAATTTTTAACTAAACTTAAACATAGTGGATGAAGCAGTGAAGATCAAAATAGAAGTGTTATTGGATAAACTTTCATTTAGCAAAAAGCATCCATGTTTCAGATAGGTGTTTAAACAATACTTATTAAAAATTTGACCAGAAATCTTTATATATAGTACTTGTTCAACCACACATTTGTATTTCTATATTTGTGAAGACCTCCTATTGACTATTCTGTAATTTACTGAAATGAAATTCAGCACGGGGTGAAAATAGACCCAAGACAAACAGACTTGGCACTTCTCAATATTAAAGATAATGCTATGTGCATGCAGGAAAGCCTCATTGTGTTGGTTTTTTAAGAGTGAATTTGCAATGGCTTTCAGATTTGATCCTCACATTTACAGTATAGTCATGCCTGCACACACCCTACACTTTCAAATGCATTGACCCGTCTGCTAAGAAATAATTATTAGGTACAGATGTATTGTAACTATAGATTCTGTATTTCAAAACCTTTAAACCAGGACTTGAGTTAAAGTTCTATAATGCATTTCCAATACTTGTATCAATCATAAGTATGCCAATAGTAGCAGTTGATTAGAGAAATAGCAGGAGATCAAAATTTTAAAAAAGATTGTTTAATGACTCCTTTTTAACCAAACAAGTCTGTAGCCTTGAAAAAACATGACTGACACTAAAGATAATTAATATGTTGCTTTCCTCCAGGTGATGTTGTGGTGAAAGAAGAAAGAATAGACAATTTCTTGAGACATTATTTATTCGTGTCTTTACATTTTAACAATTTTGAAACTATTATTTTAAATGCATCCACTGAAAGATTGTAAAGTAACCCTGGCTAGTGTACCAGCTAAACTCCACTCAGGGCTTGTACAATCTGATTTTACTTAATGGAGGTCTACCTTAATTTACTTGAAGAGACAATGTCTCACTTTTCCACCTGTGTAGTGGGGCTGCTGGCATACAGGTATAATAATAATAATAATAATAAACTTTATTTTATATAGCGCCTTTAAAGGTGGCTTCTCAAAGCGCTTTACAGGATGACAATAACAATAAATAAGAAGACTACAACAATAAATAAGAAAAATTTCACAAGACAGGACACAATTATAATTACAGCAATACAACAATAACAATAGAGGAGACCGTGGAAGATGGTATTAAGAAGAGCAGAGGGGTGAAGAATGGAACCAGTTAAGTAAAGGCTTTTCTGAAAAGGAGGGTTTTGAGTCTGGATTTGAAGGAGTTTAGAGAAGGTGACTCTCTAATATCCTTGGGCAAGGAGTTCCAGAGCTTGGGGGCATAGCAGGAGAAGGCCCTGTCGCCCATACAATGTAGACGGGCTTGGGGGACAGTAAGGAGGGCAGAATTTGAAGAGCGGAGGTTGCGAGGTGGGGAGTAGGGCGATAAAAGTTCAGACAGGTATTGAGGTGCCAAGCCATGTAAAGCCTTGTAGGTGAGCATGAGGATTTTAAAGTCTACGCGGAATTTGACCGGAAGCCAGTGCAAGGACTCCAGGATAGGAGTAATGTGAACACTTGCACTAGATCTGGTCAGGATTCTGGCTGCTGAATTTTGGACATACTGCAGCTTGTTCAGAGTAGATTTAGATACCCCAGGGAGCAGAGCATTGCAGTAGTCAATTCGAGAGAATACAAATATGTTGATCAGCTTTTCAGCCACAGTTAATGATAGCATAGGGCGTAGTCTTGCGATATTTCTAAGGTGAAAAAAAGATGTTTTGACAGTATGCTGTACATGTGGGTCGAATGTTAAGCCAGAATCGAATATAACCCCAAGGTTTTTCAATTTTGATTGGAGCTCAAGTACAGAGCCATCTACAGACAGGGTTACAGGACTGGCTTTGCGAAGTTGATGGGGGGTACCAATAAGCATGACTTCAGTCTTGTCACAGTTAAGATGAAGGAAGTTTCGAGTCATCCAAATTTTTATGTCAGAGATGCAATTAGATAGAATAGAGACAGCCACATCAGTGTCGGGTTTGGTATGGATGTATATTTGAGTATCGTCAGCGTAAAAATGAAAGCTGAGGCCATGTGATCTTAAAAGCTGACCAAGTGGGAACATGTAAATGCTGAAGAGCAAGGGGCCCAGTATTGAGCCCTGAGGGACACCAGACTTGACAAGACCAATTTCAGACCTGTACCCATTGAGAGAGACAAAGTGACAGCGATCAGTGAGGTAAGACTTAAACCATTTGAGGGCAGTGTCAGAGACTCCAAACACAGTCTCGAGACGAGAAAGCAAGATGTTATGGTCAACAGTGTCAAAGGCAGCACTGAGATCAAGAAGGATGAGTATGGAAAGAGAACCAGAATCAGAAGCTATTAGGAGATCGTTGGTGACTTTGACTAGGGCGGTTTCTGTGCTGTGAAGTTGACGGAAGCCAGATTGGAGGGGTTCGAAAAGGTTGTTTGTCATGAGGTGGTTATGTAACTGAAGTGTGACAGCACGTTCTAGAATTTTAGAGAGAAAGGGTAAGTTGGAGATGGGGCGAAAGTTGTTAAGATTGTCGAGAGCCATGTTAGGCTTCTTTGGCACTGGGGTAATAGCAGCAGTTTTGAGGACCGTTGGTACAATGCCGGTGCTCAAGGATTCATGTATTATATTGAGGACAATGGGACAGAGAGAAGAGAAACAGGACTGGAATAAAGTGGTGGGAATGGGATCTAAAATAGATGTGGTGGGTTTCATGCGCGTAACTAGTTTGTTTAGGGATGCTGAGTCAAGAAGAGAGAAGCTGGAGAGACGGGAACCAGAGAAGTTGGATGAGGAGGGAGGAGGTGTGGAAATTATATCCGTAGTGGAGAGAATGTGATGCCGGATGTTGTCAATCTTAGAACTAAAGAAATCTAAGAATGTGTTGCAAAGTTGTGATGAGGCAGGTAATAATGGCTAACATTGTGGGAATATCCCCAGATAAATAGAGAATATTATTTTGTGGGGTAATTTTCTCAGATTGCAGATCACATTGATGCATAGATACTGTACCAACACTGGTGGAATGAGAAATGTATGATTTCAATTAAAAGATGCATAACCAAAGCCGTTTACTATTTTCCACACTCCTCCACACTCAGTATTAACACAGTATTTGTAGTTGGATCCTGCTTCAATTTGTTGTCAAACCTCCTGGTGTCTGACCTGCACAATCCAAATTATTGTAATACTGTATGTTCTAGTCTCGTGTCTACTCGTCTAAAAACAGATTTATAACCTACAGTAGGTCTCAAACTGATACATGTTTAAGGAAATGAAATCAGCCCATTTCCGATTGTTCTTTTGAAAATTAAGCTATTTTAAATGTTGCAATTGAATAAGATGTGGAGTTATATAGTTTTAATGGCATATAAACCCTAATTAATGTTTTTGAGTGGCACCTGAAGTCTTAGTCAACTGAGTCAACAAAGTCTTTGTTGATCTTCTTCTGTCTTCCCTGAAATTAAATTAAATCATTTACTTGTGAAGAATCCTAATGTTTAGGTCATTTGGGCCTTCAACCTGAGGTGTTGTGGTAAGCTAATATTAAAATGGAGATTGGTTGCCCCTAGTAATGTCTTGTGACACTGCTTTCCAGCTACAGTACGTTTTATCAGCTATTTACTGCCCCCTTGTGCCCTCATTTATTTCCTCTGAGCCTTAATGAGCATTAAACACTTTCAAAGAACACCAGATTTATTTTACCCTTTCATGTTTGATGTGCAAGATAGTCTAAATACTACTGAATATTAGCTTTTCTTTTATTACTGTGCATGTACTGTATAGAAATAAGACATGAGGAACTTTTTTGTTTGTGTAAATCAAGGAAATCAACTTAACTGACTTACACTGTCTCAGATGTGCAGGGCTTTCTAAATGAATAAATTTCAGTACATGAGTACTGACATTCTCTTTGATAAATCAGTCTTACAGTATGTGTCTTATGTGTTTGCTAGTCCTTCCTTTCGAACCTGTCTACAGTTAATTTCATTTAATTAACTTATTTTCTATTGTTCACATTCTGTATTCCTACACCAGAAATTACCTTCAAGCTTTCATCTTGCATTGTGAACAAAGCTGACATCCCTCCATATTGCTAGATAAACACCCTTCTCCAATGCTGGACAGCTTTAGTCCAAATTTCCCCAGCATCTGCAACTGACGTCAGACAGAAACCCACCATGCTAGTACATTTAACCCACACAAATATGCACTAACTTCCTGAAAGCAAATACAGAGACCCAGCCCTCAGTTAACAAAGAAGCATGTTAGGTAAAGAAAGTAGGCAAAGAGATCTCTATTATGTTTAACAATTACAATTACAAGCAAGTGGACATCCCTATAAGTTGTGCCATTATTAAAAGAAAAAGACTCTTTCTTTTAAAAAGATTCTCAATTTCAACCAATGCACACCATTGGTTGGTTGATTGATATTTTTAATAAGGTTGATTGTATATAATACAGAATATATCTGTGTAATTAATTAACTATATAGCGATTCATCAGCTCTATCTAGAGACATTACAACAGATTACAAATCTGTTATACAGTAGCAAGACACATACCTCTGGTATCAATATTACTAATTTCAAAGTTCCTGCAGGCAACATTCCCAGAGTGAATTTGGTCTTATACTGTGTCATGGCATTATTGTAATTAAATTGTGATTAAAGCAGATTAACCTGTGTGCCCTTTACATATTCACATATTTTTGTACAACCAAACACAAAAGCATTATGTAAGTCTTTAGTAATTATTTAGCAGGGATTCATTCATACTCTTTCAGAAACCTTAATAATGCTTTGCTTGAATAATTAAAAAAAAAACCTTCATACTGTAACTGCTTGATAACCAGAATTTAACATGATGTATAATACAGTACACATACTATTACAGGCAAGCAAATGTTCATAATTGTTCATTAGATCATTTCAGCCACAACTCCAGGTAGAGAGGAGTCAGGTGAAAATGATTGAAGATACAATTAAGGACTTGAAAGCTGACTATGACTTTCTGGAGATGAATCTCTGTAACAGTGGTGACTATACTGTACTGTATGTCTATGTTAAACTCATTTTGCCGGATGTTTGAGCATGCTGTGTTATATTTATAAAGGAATAATGATAGTATTTTATAGCCTCATTTAAGTAAACTTTTACAATACATTTTTACTTTATAGGTAATGAGGATTGCAAAAAAGGAGGACTTTCTACAAGAACATATATTAAATTCAACTTATTTATAACAGCTGATCACCATTATAAATTAATTTACAATTATAAACTAATTTAATTTTGTTTTAGAATACCTCTAATAGCATGGTCCACGTTGATCTTCAACATATCTGCAATATATTACTGCGTCAGTTCCACTAGATGTCCTCAGATGTCTATGGAGATAAGGAACCATTCAGCCAACAGCAGTTAATGTTTCTCTGTAAGATAGGACAACAGCAATATAATGTTTAACATTAGGTACAATGTTACGGAACATCCTACTGTATGTGTGCTCAATGAAGCCCTTGGCTTAATGAAATGACACATTAGATGTTCTGTTTCCTTTAGCACTGTGTCAAAGCCAAACACACCTACAGGCATTACTGTGCCTCCTGTGAGGTCATTTACAGTACATTTGCCTTCTCTCTCCTAACATTAGGGAATGGGACAAAGGTCTGGTCTTACATTACTTGGGAATTGTGGAATATATCATGTCCTGGGTCAATTCATCCACCCATCCATCCATCCATCCATTTTCTTCCTGCTGTATTCAATACAGGCTAGTGAGGGAGCTGGAGCCTATCCCAGAAAGCAACAGGTATTAGGCTGGTAGCGCTCTGAATGGGACACCAGTCCATCGCAGAGCACACATAGACACAAACAAGCACAGACCTACACCAGGGCCAATTTTCCCAGAAGCCAATTAACGTATCAGTATGTCTTTGGACTGTGAGAAGAAACAGGATCAGCAGGAGGAAATCCATGTGAAGATGGGGGAAAAACAACTTTACACAGTTTGCACCCCAGGAACTGATGCTAATCATTATGCCACCGTCCCACCCATATCCTGGGTTGTTCCCACTAATTTAATACGATGGGTCTTCCCTGTTCTATATCATTTTTTGATTGCTTGGCACATTATGTTAACTTCACCATATATTTACAAATACAAAGTCAAATGAAATCAAACTGACACAAACTGAGGGGAAGTAGGATAAAATATAAAATACGTACTGTATCCATTCCTTTGTAATTTGAGCATTATCTATTTTAAAGAAGAAAAAAAAACATTTTGCCTGGAATGGACTGTTTACTGAATGTTATTCTATGTTTTTTATGATTCAAGACCACACACATTAGTGGCAATTACAATGTTTATATCTTATATTGTTTACATAAACCCACACAAAAGTTTAATGAACTGTTCTAGTCACAGTCTTTTTGGTAAGGATAACTATTTCCCTTAACTGAACCTGGACTATTCTTGCACAGGTAATCTGAATTATCTCTCTGGATATAAGATATAAAGTCTTGTATCTCACACATTTGAACTTTATGCTCAACTTAAAAGCATTCAGAGGCATAACATGGATAAAAATGCCTTTTTATTCGCCATATGTATCCAAATCTGTTCAGGATGAGGAAAAGTAAACATCGTCTATTCACTATATTTGGACTGGTCCCAAAGTTAAAACCCAATTTATGATGTTTATGAAGTGGAATATGCTATGAAGATGTGAAGAGAGAATTTGAAAAAGTGCAGAACATTTAAACATTTTAAATGACTTATACAGTAGCTTTACTCTTGTGCATAACATGTAACATAGCAGAAGGTACAAAAGTGAAAATAATAAGTTAATTTTAAAGAACTCCTGTATATTATATACAGTGTAAATATCAACAAGTAAATAAAATGATACAGGACACAGTTTCTAAAAAAACGTATTCTTCATTACGTTAATAAACATTGAAGCTAACATTGAGAATATCAATGCACATGATGAAAAATTATAAATTTACTGTTCTTAATGTTTATCTATTAGTAAATATTTTGAAAAACAGCTTAGACAATTTTATACTCTGAATTATTTTACCTATTTAGCTGTTAAGTTTTTTAACATTATGTGAACATTTAATTTTGTATGTGTAGTTTAATGATTTATAGTGGCACATCTATAGTGTATGTACTGTACTTCATACTGTATAAAGTATGCAGGGAAAAAACCTTTGAAAAATGTTTTGGATTTTTTGACTGAATGCTTTAAAGGAGACAGCCTCTTTTTGTCATTGATTTGATGGAAGCTGGTAAAGTTAGTGCATTGTCACTCAATGCCTGGTGTTTCACAAATGGTAATTCATGTCCAATAGCACTGTTGCTACAAATACAAAAATCATCAGTATTTCATCCAGGTTAGAGTTTTCTTGTATTAATGCCTTTTCTATTTTTTTGCAAGGGATGCAATTTGTGTAAAATTTAGAACTGTGTACAAATGTTGATCTAAGGAAATAATGGGAGAAGCTTAAGAATTTTGGATGTGTGTGTGTGAAGAGATTTCTTACTATACTCAAGAAGCCAAGAAACAAAGGAATGTAAGAAAAGATAGTAGATAAAAGATGATAGTTAGCCATTTATCCAGTCTGTCTTGTTTAGTGGGTAGTAGTTAATTGAAAACAATCCTGTAGTTTCCCGAATGAAGCCAACATAAAACATTACACAAAATGATTGGGTAGCTTTTTACAGTTCCCCGCAGCACTATGGGTAAAGTAACTCCTGTTCCCAATTTTAAATGCATTTTAGTTTCCACTTTTATCTTTTGGTTTGTGTTTTACTGTGAAATGCATAGGGTTCACTGGGTCAATCCCTGTGAGGAATTTAAATTAGGTCCCCTGTCTAAGACTAAAATAATTAAGTTAATGTTTTTTTTTAGTCTGTCAGAGCAGGACATGCCTTTTAGCCAGAGGGTGCATCTGGTCACACTTCTTTAAACAGAATCCAAAGCAGTAATATCTTTTTAGTAACGGGTGACCAAAATAATATACTAAATTAAAGTTTAGTAAGGCATTGTTTATTTTTAACATAATCTCTTCATTCCAACCATCCTAATGTTGCTTGCCTTATTAATTACTTACTGTATTACAGTTTCTTAAAATTTAATGAATCCTATTTAAAATCTCTACACTAAGCATGAGCATTCTAGTTATATCATATAAGTTTTTACAAAAAATAAAAATGGGATTTGGGGTATTCATTTAATGTTATTGATGCCATTTTGCATGTCCATTTGGGACAGTCTGCAATAATGAATATGTGGTATGTGCACTAAATAACATCAATGGCAGAGCTGACAGAACACTGGCAGTGAGGTGACTGACATTCAACAGATTCAAGCTTGTGAAAAAAAATGCAGAATAATACCACCAGAACAATTCAGACCCTGCTTTTAAAGAGACAGCCTTTTTTGTAAGTGGTATGATGGGAGCTGGTCTAAGTTAGTGCATTGTCACTCAACACCTGGTATTTCACAGATGGCAATCTGGCAAGATGTTACAGCCAAACAAAGTCCATCAATGACAGGCAATAATCTAGGAGATGACAAGTCATGACACCTCAGCAAAATCATTGGGAGGAAGTATTCTTTTTGGGGCAGGGGTGTCTAGTCACTGTGGAATTCCATTAATGATTGATGACAACTTGACTGAATGGTGACACAGTGATAAAATGTTGGAGCCTCACTTTCTACTGTTTCTATGGGCTCATTCAGACATGCCAACATTCTGGCACAACAACACATAATAATAATAATTCCTTACACTTATATGTCGCTTTTCTTGACACTCCATTCAAAGCACTGTACAGGTAATGGGGCCTCGCCTCCACCACCACCAATGTGTAGAATCCACCTGGATGTTGCAACGGCAGCCATAGTGCGCCAGAACGCTCACCACACATCAGCGATCAGTGGGGAGGAGAGCAGGGTAATGAAGCCAGTTTATAGATGGGGATTATTAGGAGGCCATGACTGGTAAGGGCCAATGGGAAATTTGGCCAGGACGCCGGGGTTACACCCCTACTCTTTTTGAGAAACACCCTGGGATTTTTTATGACCACAGAGAGTCAGGACCTCGGTTTTACATTTCATCTGAAGGATGTTTACAGTATAGTGTTCCCATCACTTTACTGGGGCATTAGGACCCACATGGACCGCAGGGTGAGCGCTCTTACACCACATGTCCTCGTGCTCCTCCTGAAATTATGATAATACTCCTCAGACATGAGCCACACTAAATATTTGTGGGATGAGTTGGGATAATGTGTGAGCTCAAGTCAGTGAACAGGTGAATGTTTGTCCAGGCTCTACAAGAGGAATGGGACAAAATCACACAAGTCTGCATGGATGAACATAATGAATTGACCAATTTCATGTTGCTACAAAAAATGTGGGATAATTTATTACAGATGCAACAAAATCACAAGTTTTTTTTTATGCTCAGTATAGTTTGGTTTTGCTGTCAGCATGTACTGTATCTCTCTGACTTTCTTGCCTTAAATGTCCAGTTTAAAATGGTTTAATCTTTAGTTTTTGTCCTTCTCTTTTGAATCTTCTATGCTATTGGTAAACCACCCTGTTTTTCTATGTAAATCTGACACTAGATAATTGATATACATTAGGAAGGCAGCTGTAATCACTATGGTACTCTAATTTCATCATCCCAATGTTAGTATTCACTTATCTGGTTGAATAGACATTATTCATTTCAATTCTTAATCCAAATATACATATAGTACATTTACTTGTATGCCTTTCACATGCAATTTGAGACTTAAGAAAGCATTTGATAAAGTTCTTAAAATCGAAATATACTATGGCAAGTGCTTTGTCTGTATCCATTAATGCTTTTGCATAAAGAACTTTCAAAATAATTGAACAAGACTTAATTTCTTAAATCCATGTTGACTATCCTCTAGAATCCTATTACCATAGAGTTTGGATCTAATTATCTTTTCAATAATTTTACATATAACAGTACTATTAATTATTGGTCTTTAATTGCTGGGTTTGTTTTAGTGTTTGGCATTACATTATCCAAAATCCCAATCAATGCCTATTGGTCTTGTTGAGTGACACTTGAAAGAGTTTTGCTGAAGACTTGTGAATCATCTTGTTTGATGGTAGTGTACCAGAAGGTCGTGGAGATTTGTTTATCTTAAGTGCCTAATGTTTTTTAACATGGAACTTTCTTTCCTCAGCCTAAAAAATAAATTATTTTTGAACACCGTGAGAGACATTTGTTGCATCAGCCTTTTACTTTCCCATAGTTCCCCAATTTTATCAGACATTTTATGCTTAGTGCTTTACTGACTTACGTGTCGAAACTACTTTAGATTTTTATTCCAGTATACCTCTTACTAATATCTTTTATTAAGAGTGTTTCTAGTTAATTATATTCCCCGTACAATCATCTTAAATTGGTCCTATCATTTTTAATCTTTTTACAATATGCAGTATGTTCTCCTTGTGGAGAAATGTTCCATATGGCGAAGTTGAATGGTAAAACTGAAAACAGACAGGACATTATAGATACATTGTATGCATTATGTGGTTGTGGGGAATTTTGGCCTTACAATGATCTCATGGTGAGAAAGGGTATCTGCTTTCTATCATCTGGATTTTTGTGTGTCAGACAGAAGCTCTGGATTGCTCCAGCAAATTATCTCCTTATTTGAAGTAACAATTGAACTGCTTTTTTAAAATCACTTTTGTAAGCCACTTTAAACTTTGTTAATTTTGACTTTATGGCCTGTCATTAAGTCAAGTAGGGTTAGAGAGAAGGAAAGCAATAAAACCTAATATTTTATTAGGTGCTATTGTGCTTCTTTTCTTGTTAAATGAAGGCTGTTTATTGTTCAGACACACATTTTCTTTTTTGATGTGCTGTATGGTAATACCTTTTCTCTCTGCCAGATTCTTGGTTATACAGTATTTAAATGTGATCCATGGACTCAAATTGCATAATATGAGGAGGTAAGGTAAACTGCTTCATGCAAACATTGTCCTTACCTTTTCATCTTGAAGGATTTCTGATTAGATTTCTGATTAGATTTGTTGTCATTTTGATGGATTTCTGATTAGATTTCTGATTAAATTTGTTGTTCCTCCAAAGTTTCAAGGTTAAAGATTATAATATGAGGAGACGGGTGTGCCTGAAACCGCAAGTGTGGGTTGTTTTAAAAGGACATCGATTAGATTTACTAGTCATCACAGTACATAAATACAGTATGTCACACCTGGGAAGGGTAAGGGGGCTTGACAATACAAACTCACACTTTCCACATTGTCTAAAATGGAAAAATGAACTCCAATCCTCGCTGAAGTCTGTGTCACATTACGATGTGCAGAAAGAATAACATTTGAGTTTTTCATTACATACTGTACTGCATGACAGTATGTAATGAGAAACATTATTACATTATTATTATTATTATTATTATTATTATTATTATTATTATTATTACATTATTATTATATTATTGTTATTAACATTATGATTAACATTATTATTATTATTATGAATACACTGTAATAATTTTTTATAACTTAAAGTTCTGTATAATGAAAAACACTAAACATTAAATATTAGACTTTAAAGGTGCTCCAGTTTCCATTTCTGAGTAGTGGCAATTGTAAACACCATAGAAGATATTGTGACATGGAATCCTCCAATGTAAGATTGGAGGCTGAAGCCTATACTATAGAAGAAAGCCTCTACAAAACTGATAAAGTACAGGAACACCGAGAGACATTGAGCTTGCAGGGATTAAAAAAACATCAAAGCTACTGTAAGTGCTTGTATTGTACTGTTTGTTCTGGTTTGTCTTAAGGAAGAATAACATTGAATGCCTCAGTGGAATCTATTAGGATTAAATAAGTGAAGTAAATGTAAATTTGTAGCTGGATACAACATTAACTAGGGATTTTATAATCCTTCTTTAAGGTTTTGTCAGATAAAGAATTTTTGTTTTTGCCTGCTGTCAGGAATAAAGCGCTACTTCTAATTGGAATAGCACATGGAGTTTCACGATTCAGTGACACACTGACCATATTAATCAAATTATTATGCTAGATTAACTCTCATGTGGCTTTATCATGGACAGATTGCTTTACACTACATCATTTCACCTGTTCAAATCCTGTTTCCAACTGTGAGAGGACTAAAATTTGTAATATAATGTATTTTCCTGTGATCTCTATCTTCCCTTTGAATGCACATCAAAAAGCAGGGTTTAAGCATTTTAGGGCACATGCACAGTTGCACAAAGCTGTCAGTCTGTTTAAATGTGGCTAATGCAAAATCTTTAACTTTTTTCTCTGCAAATCATTTAAGTGAGCAAAGTGTAGGGTTGCCATCTTAGAAAAAGTCATAATTAAACTTACAAGTAAAAATACAATAAATATCTTATATGAAAGCTGGCAGGTTTTCAATAGCAAAGAAAGCATGAGTATAATGTCATGGTTGAAATGTTTTGTATTATATGATCATCTGGCAAAACATATCAATTATAAATGTGTTCAATAAAATATACACAACACCTAGTGTGTGTAAATATTTAGAATAGGTTCAATTGGTTCTCTAAGGACTGTTCTCAATATAAGATTGATGATCGGTAGACTTCTGCAGTCTAAACTACAGTGAACAAATACTGTATATGCCGTGTCAAATTGATATAGTCTTTTACATACTTTACATACTGGTAACAAAAAACAAAAAAGCTAAATTGTTTTTCACACCCTGATTACCTAACTGAGTTATATATACATTTTAATTCTAAACTAGAATTCATTTTGAGAGCTGGCACCTTTTTCAGATACTTTTTTCATTTTAATTTTTCATTACACATTCATCGTCAGTCATTTCTTCAAGATACACAGCAGAGTGGCACTGTACAGTACAGTATGTATTGTCTCTGACTGTGATCTCTAGGTATCCAGCATCTGCAAATGATTTGTTGCTGATAAAACCCATTTCCTATCATATTTAAAATATAGTTTTTAATAATGAATGTTTTTAATTTCCTGTATATACTGTATGTGTATAGTTACAGTTATTATTCCATTCAGCCACAATAATCAAACAGCTCATATTTAATTGAACAAACAGCCAGTGGAAATGCAGAATGCATCCAAAACACAAATTATTATTCAAGAAGGAAGGGTCTCAAGTTGACAACCAATTGCTAGACTTCTAGCTGGAGGAATATTTGCACATTTATCATCCTTCCAGAACTGAGCTTCAATCTGAAACACCGATGATACCTTGAAGCAGAACCAGATTTATTAAAAATATCTTTGACTTTATCTTGATGAAGGAGATGGTAGGTTGAAAGATTAGCTTTTAAAATGAGAGCCTTGTATTTCATAGTGGTCTCATTGTTGTGTTATCCTAGCATTTAATAAGTCTTTACAAAAACCTGAAGTTGTTAATTCTGGACTACTGGAAGCCAAAATGAGCATGTTGTGCAGCACTTTTTTGGTCATTTATGCAATTATTTTGCTTACAAACTCAAGGGTCATAACATTATTGCACTAGAGTATTTCTTCAATTTGTGCCCATTTTTTAAAGGCACTTTTTAAACCTCAATTGAATAACCATTAACAAAAGTATGATCAAAACACTGCTTCTGGTAAACTGCTTGCTTAGATTTGCCCAGCAGGAAATAGTAAAGGCTGTCAGTGGATGGTGATTTGGGCCTATATCAGGAAATGTTTAGCATTGAAATGTTTAAGAAGTATGCAAAGTTTCACACTTGTATGAACATGTGTACAATCAGTGCATTTACATTAATTACATGGGTAAATCAATTTCTTTTATCTAATTAAAACAAGATACATTTATTAATGTTTTGGAACCATTCTATTTATTAATTTCTAACATTTTTTAATTTATAAAAGGTTAGATATTTTATAGAAATATATTACTATATTCATAGAATACAGACTGTTCTACTGTTTATATTAGAACACAACTGATTCATCTTATTTTTTAAATGTAAACTGTACAATTAGTATAGTATGAATCTGACTTATTTAGAAGACATGGTGTATCTGATTGATTAGTAATGTTGTTGAGGCATCATCAAATTTAATCAGTTACAGTGCTGAACTCAAGAAATTGCAGTTTTTAAGTTAACAGTTTACAGCAGCAGATAGGTTTGTAGAATGTTGGAAATAGTCCTCTTTGAAAATATATTCAAAAAACGGAAATTCAGAGTTTACATTTATTTTTATAAACTACCAGTAATTTAGTTCTTGTCTGTTTGCATTTTTAGCTGAAAATGTTCAATCTAATATTCTGGCTTTAATGCCAAATGACCCGTGCGTGCGGTCTTACAGTCCAGTTTAGTTAATGTTTAGACTATTTTTCTTAGCGCGTGTGTGAGAAAGTATAAATATAAAATCCATCATGGTTTTGCAAGTCAGCATGAAAGAAACTTGTGCCTAAAAGGCTTCATAGGTAGTGCAGTATATTTAGTTTTTAATGTGATGCAGTATTAACAATTAAACATTTGATGCTCACGTAACAGAGGAAGATATAGCATATTGTGAAAAATTTGATAATTTCAGGACATTTATAAATATACTGTTGACATCTATTTGCTCAATCAATACCGTTAAATAAATAGTTAATATACTGCCATATACCACTAATGTTAATGATGGTCAGCATGATAAATTATTCGTATTATAGTAATAGTTCTGTGTAATAAAGCACACCTGGCATTCACAGCATACAATTTATATTTTTTCCTGCTAAAGCATTGCAGTATTTCGAAATATGCATGTTGCATACAATAGCAACAGTATTAAAAGTTAAATAACTATTACTGTGATATTCACTGTGAATAACACGTGATTTAAACGTTCTCTCCTGCTTTATAATTGTAAATTTTGCTAAAGCTGTCCTCTGCTCTGCACCAGATTCTTTCCCCGTACAGTTAAATTTAACCTACATGGAACTAATTGTAAATGGAAGTCCTCTTTTTTAAAATGTATTTTGAGTGTTTAAAATGTATAGAAAATTATTGAGCTTGATTCCAAGTTTGTCTATACCTTGTCCTTCACAAAACTGGAGATTAAGTTAATCACAGTTAAGTACATTATGCAAAAAGTTATCAAGTGAAGTTGAGACATTTAACTTTATTACATTGTACTTATTACTTACTGTATATACTCCAAGGCAGTGATTCCCAATTATGGTCCTGGAGGACCACTGTGTCAGCAGCTTTTTATTTCAGTGGAAGTTTTAATTTCAATTTGATTGTTTTGACTTTTAGTTAACAAGTTTCTTATTCAGTCCAGAGCTTTTAAAAAGGTTCAGATTTTGAAGCATTGCTTCTGGAGACTTCAGAATTCAGAATTTACAGCAGTCATTCCTCAACTTCCTATTCCTTAATCCTGACAAGACAGAGATTAATTGGTGATCATCAGTCATTCTCACTTTGCCCATTTTTTCTGTTAATCGGAGGTCTAATGTGTTACATTTTATGCAACACACCGGAATTCAGATAGGCACCAGACAGACAGCAGGTACAAATCTTATTTAAGAGCTGAAACAAACTCTAAAAATCTGTGCCAGATAGGAATTTTTTAATCAATTAGCCCACAATGAAGAACTCAACTTGACCAAACAGAAAAGACAATGTTTCTCCGGGATCAGGTTTGGAAACCCCTGCTCTATAGTGATCATTATCCATTCTATAGTGATCATTATCCATGAGTAGGAAATTAGAAATTTCATAATAATTCTATTAAGAGCTAATGGATACTATGCATCACTATATCATGAACTCAAGTTAAAATGGGAGTTGGTGGAACTAAAGAATGAATGCTATGCAATCCAGAATAGTTAATCATCTAAGGGGAGGAAGACTATTAAGACCACATGAGGGTTTTGTAAAGAGGTTAAGGTAATGTTTTTATTTTATATACTGTAGAAATTACATTATATAATATTATCTATATTTTTGTAGTGTTACTGCAATTTAGTATTTAATATACTGAATATAATATATAATTAAAAATACTATAATGAATGTTTAACATGTATGGGATATATGATTAAGTGTTTTATTTCAGGAAACATTAGCAGCTTTTTATCTCTACTTACAGTAAACACTGGTAGTTTTGTTTTGAATTAAAAATATTATCTCAAGTCTCATGTTTGTCTCTTACACTTCATTTACAGTTTGCAGCACAGACAATTAGCAGTACACTCATTAATACAATATATACCACCTACATTAAGTTTTTTGTTTTGTTTTTATTTATTTCCTGTAAGGGACTGATGTTAACTTTGTAAGGGAATGAACTGTTACAATGAAAGACACAATAAGTGATGAGTCTACAATAAATGCAAAAAAGAAACATGATATACACTTTTTTCATTTTAGCAATGTATATTCCTCTTTCCAAACAAAAGGATATTTTGCATGTAATCCTTTTGAATGACGTAATTCATTTCATTATGCAATTCTGAGGTCTGAGTACAGGTTTGAGTATAGGATGATGAACTGTGACAAGTAATTGACATTTTGTAGAAGATCCTGAGTGAACAAATAAGTGAAAAACTAACAAGAAAGTCCTTGATAAACTACATGTTTTGTATATATAAACACATAAAACGACACTTTAAATAGGGATGCACAATTCAGGGAATAGTGGTTTTCTAGAAAGGACTGGCTTTATACATTTTTTATTCATCTTCATTTTTAAATTACTCCACTGTGTATCAGTTATGCAATCTGCAGTTAATTATGCATTCAAACCAATTCAAAATTGTTTTGTAATTTTTGAAACAACATTGTTAGGAAATTTACTTTATAATCAACATTAATGTAATCATTAGTTTGGTAAGCAGTCTGTATACTGTATGTCAGTGACCTGCCTTTGTCATTACTTTATCAGTGTGCAGTCCTTCAAATTTACCTGATGTGTTGCTGCTTTGTATCTTCAACCCCAATGTTTAAATACAATTTAATTTCAGTACATATACTTAAGATACAGTAGTTTTAAATTACCAGGCTGGATAGTGAGTTACATCTTATATTTATCACTGAGATACAGCTGCAATAAAAATTAGAAATTAAAAATGACTCAAGAAATAACCTTTGTCATACTTTTACCATAATATGTCTTTAGAAAATAAATTCAACAATAGGAAATTGAGCCCGGTCTCCACAGTGCCTGCTGTGTGCTAAATTGTAGCTTATTGCTTGTTAGGATATGTTATACAGTATATTTAGTTTTATGAATATAACTTAGAATGGAAGTAGTATAGATATTTGAAGTGGTCTCATTTCTTGTGGCACAAGTTTGCATCTCTCTCTATTGTTCTGATACTGAAGGGTTTGTGATTTGATTGGCAGTTGTTTGTAATTGACTCTGAATGGTGGATCCAAGAACTTTTATTTAAGCAAGTTCTCTGTTATGTAAACATAACATATTGGACACCTGGGGGCAGAGCGATGGCTCTGTGGTTAAGGATCTGCACCTGTGGCTGAAAGGTTGCCAGTTTAAATCCTGTGGTTGGCAGAAAAATCCTACTCCGTTGGGCCCCTGAGTAATACCCTTAACCCCAACTGCTCCAGGGGCGCCATATAAATGGCTGACCCTGCGCTCTGACCCCAAGCTTCTCTCTCCCCGTCTGTGTGTCTCATAGAGAACAAGTAGGGAAATATGAAAAGACAAATTCCTAATGCAAGAAATTGTATATGGCCAATAAAGTAATCTCTAATCTCTCTGCGGATTGGGGGTAATAAGCTCTGCTGCTCATCTTGAAATGTGTTTGGAAGTGTCATTCCATTATTCGCTCATTGGCTGAGTACTTTTGAAACTGAGACAACACTGCCCACCATATTCAGGTTATTTGGTTTCAAGACTTGGTGACCACTGGAACAGCATTGTTTATCACTTTGTTTAGGAACAGGATGTTCCCACTCAAGGTCAAGAGGAGGAGACTGTTTATTTTCGTGCTGTATTGCTGTGATTGGCAGGCTCCATGAGGTCCTTGTGAATAAACTTAGCCTTAAAGAATGCAAATAAATAAAATAGTCTTGTTAACTTTAACAAAATAAAAGCACATAAATAAGTGACCAGGGTCTGACAGTGTATACTCTTTTGACCTTAAAAAGATCAGGGGAACCATTTACAAGTTATTAACAGCCCTTTTTTTTGGCAAGATCTGAAAAGTAGGAACTTTCCAGATGACTGGATTATATGATGCAATACAGTATATAAAAAGGTAATAAAAAAATTAGAAGTCATTTAGTCTAACATGCTTTCTTGATATACTGTACTATACAGTGGAGTCTATAACTATGGAAAGGATATGGACAATAATTATTTCTCCTGTTGAAAGTATACAAAAACTAACATGGAGTTAGGATCTTCTTACAAAACTCCTGGACTATCACATTTGATGAGATACCTCATGAGATATCCCAATAGGCACTATTTTTTGTACCTAAAGTTGGCCGATTCAGAACTGGTTTTGGCACAGGAACAAGAGTGTACCAAGAGACCAAGAGTTTGGTTTGATTAAATAAGAATTGCAATCACAATTAGGATCTGCTTCACAATTGCTCTTATTTTGTCTATATATCCACAGTATGGCCCCTTGTTTGTGCTCTAAATAAGTTTTCTCCAAATAAAATCAAGCCCTCATTACAATGTAACAGAAATTTGGTTTAGCACATAAAATGCAAGAACACATTGTGTTTGTTTAAAAAATAAATGAAACCATGACAAACTGTGAGACTATACTATATCTAGAAACAAGTATTTCAGACACAAGTAACAATCTACAAAGTAACTGATTTAACAATCATTAGGAAAAGCAAGAACAGGAGCAGTTTTGGAATCATAACTGTAATTCAGTTTCTCCTAGTATCATGTCAGGCTTATGATCTACTTACTACATAAAATTCATAATCTCAGAACCTTTGCCTATAGATTGAATACATTCTTAACCCGAGAGGCCTTTTTATTTCAGATTCACATTGTGCCAACAATAAATGTGCCATCTTTTATTGTATGTACTGTACAAATACTATCAGTAGATCTTCTGTGTGAAGGGCATATCCTCCATTGAAGAGTAGAGTGTCAAGCCTGCTTAAGAAAGATCTACAACATTTGTGGAGGTATGCCTGTGCATTTACATAAAGAGAAAAAAACATGGATACTGTAGCTGTTTCCCCATTATTAAGATCAATCAGTGTACTATAGTTATATTTTAACCAGTGAAATGGCTTAATAAGGATTTTGTAAGAAAGATCATTCAGTATTAAATAATTTATAATTTGGGTGAAACAGCTGCCCATGATTTCTTGTTCTGGTCTCTTCAGGCCAATTCTTCCTTCTAACATTCAGTTAGTCAGTCCTTATTAATATATATACAGTATATTCTACTGTAATTTGCAGCTACCTGCACTACCTGTACAAATAGTACAGGTATCACAGATGTCAGAAGGACAAGCCGTGAAATGACAAGGAGAGCAATAAAGACTCTATGCGTAGCAGTAAAAGGGGCAGCACAGTGGTTAGCCCAGGCTCAGGGGGTCAGACGATGTCAGTATAGAAACCTATGCCCTCAGGCCACGGACATGGGGCGAACTGGTGCTAGGCAGGTCTCACGACATCCGTACACTCAGTGCTGAGCAAGGAGCAGAGCAGACACAGGAAGTAAATAGGCTACACAACAAGACAAATCGGAAAGACATGAATAATCACAGGGAACTAGGAACAGGACAGAAGTAGAGCACTCCCTCTAGGTGTACAGGACATGACAACAGGAAAGGCTTGATCACTGGTTAAAGGCAAGGTACATTATACTGTACATAAGAACAGTGATGAGCCCTAAAAAGGATGAATCTACAAGCTCTAGTTACTTGACTTGAGAATGTGAAGTCTCGTCAAATGTTTTTTTATCTCGAATTTCTAAGTGAAGCGTTAAGCTACTTAATGTTCTATATATCCTAGATAGACTTAGGAGATAACATTTTAAACATTGATAAATTACAACCAAAGTGATTTGATTAATTTTTTTCTGGCATGAAGAAAACTATTTATATATCCACAAGGGTTCCATGTTTTATGAATGTCTCCCAGCTACTGCAAGTCAATTTTCCACAAACATATTCTGACCCATTTACAGCTGCTAATAAACATATCACAGCAGATGGTCTCATATGGGAGACCACTATCCAAAGTATGTTGGCTGTTTACAAAAGGTATAAAACACCATGACAGCTTTACTTTACAGTTTAAATGACCTTGTCCAGTACTGTATTTTCAAAAGACATGCAGTGTTGGCATGTAAATCCCCTGCATTTGTAGCTGAAAGTAAAATGCATCAAGCAAACACAAATGTTTCATACTGCTTTCAGTATTTCAGAGGGAAAATATTTTTGTATTTTATGGAACATTTTGGAAATTTCTGTATTAATGTGAAGTTGGGAAAAGTAGCTTACATATTACACAGGTGCTGGAAGCTTTGAAAGGTGGTGGTTATTGGTAAACTATAAAAATGAGAATAGTGCAGTAGAACTTTTCAAATCTGCTGCTACTTTTATTGTAATTGAAATATTGTACTATGGTGAACTATTAGTTTTTATCATCACTTTACACTTTCCAACGAAAAGCTCATGTGCTCTTCACCTGCAGACAACAGCGCTATTTTCTAGACAATGTTGTGACGCAATAAAAAGGCAAGCAAAATTTTAGGATATATAAGTCAGAACTCTGTGATAGACTGGCATCCCATCCAGGGTGTTGCACTTATTTCTTGCCGGGATTGGCTCAGACTCCCCTATGACCCTGTATTGGATAAAACAGAAAACGGATGGATAATCAAAACTGTTGATTTTAAATCAAAATATGATGTGTTAAAATTGTATAACATAGTACTATGGCCTCATATAAAATTGTGGTTCAAAACATTAGTCATTATTGAAGATCCTGAAGGAACAGAACCTTTTCAGTCTTAAACAGAGATATAAGTATTCAAAGGCATCAACAATGCATTGGCCTTCTTCAGAATAAATAGAGAAACATGAACCAGAATACATAAGTGGAAACTATGTGGAAGTGTACTTAAAACTGGAAAAAG
Source organism: Lepisosteus platostomus (assembly GCF_059453375.1). NCBI lineage: Eukaryota > Metazoa > Chordata > Actinopteri > Semionotiformes > Lepisosteidae > Lepisosteus > Lepisosteus platostomus. Next base: position 38,248,962 of record NC_142621.1, read on the forward strand.
AAGCACTTCTTTGGAAATGTATGGAATAGGCTTCCCAGCCACGTTGTTGAAGACAAAACCCTCACTACCTGCAAGACAAAACTGCAGACGTTCCTGGGGTCAATTAACTACTTACTACTAAATGGGCTGGAAGAGCCAGTTGGGTATTCTTAATATCCGTAAGGTCTTTGTTTAATCTCTATTAAATGCTTGCAAATCCTCATCCAATGCATTTATAAATATTGAACTCAACTCTCTTCATTTGATTTTGTCCTCAATTAAATTGAAAATTGTTGTATTCATTGTCAAAGGGAAGTGGACAACCAATTTTTTTACTTTAATTTCTTCATTTCCTGATTTATTCAATCAGAACATAAAAGGGTTACAGATGAGAGGAAGCCATTCACTTAATATTGCTCATCTGGTTGATAGTACCCTAATTATTTATGAATCCCAGGAAGGCTTTTCTAGAATATTCCCGGGGATTCCAGGCTCCATCTACAGCAGCAGCCTACAGCCTGGTCCTCATAAACCGTATCATTCCCTTTGCAGACAATACCATACAAAATGTGTGCTTTACTCTTGGGAGATCTGCTCCAGGGGAGTTTAAAGTCATTTTATTTTGGCAAAGGCTCCAATCTGCCTTTAAAGCAGTCCTAAAGTGTTTGTCAAGATTGATAGTTTTACCAAACCTTAAAGAGGTCATATACTGTACAATATAACTCAAAAGGCCAGACCACAACATGGAAAACGACCTTTAGCACAGACACAAGTAATCTAACATAGACTTATTTAGAAAAAAAAACAAATTCATTCTAAAGAAAATGAGCAACAACCATACCGTTCTTGTCAATACACTTAACAAGATGGATTATAATCCAAGATGCCAAGATGACATTTTATGACTGTTGGGTCCTTCAAGGAAGACCATCTTTTGTTTATGAAATATACATATGATTACATTTGTAAAACAAATGATCCAATAATATGCTTTATTACTAAATATCCCTTACAGGTTAATGTATATTGGTAGGTCCAGATGAGCAACTAAGTGCTACACTCACTAAAGAAAGGTAGTGTGTTTTACAAGTGGTAAGCACCCATCCTACATGTTACCTCCAGTTAACAAAGAGCAGCATCACTCTTCCAAGTTTGAGTCATTTACAATTATTAATGATGTTTATAACTATATATACAATTGACATTTGCCCTTTTGTTTCATGTGCAGCATTGGAAGATGGATGTTATAGAGCTTTCCTATCCCCCGGGCTCGCAAGTAGCCCCAGGGCAGGTCTTATTTCCCGGCGTTCTGACCATCTGGGTCTTGGGCTCCGAGCACCAGGCTCTGTAATGGTTTTAGCTTCCTAGTTCCTAATTCATGTTCCCCGTTCCTGTCTTGGTTTGGATGGATCTCCCGGCTATGGACTTTTGGACTGCTTCCTGGTTTCCCCTTTCAGATTGTTCGCCTGCTCCACGCCCCCCGAGCACCGGAACACTGCCGCCATGCCCCCATGTCAGTCATCCCATTCTGATCCTGTCGTGTTTCCCTGTTGCCCTTCTCCAGTCTTTTCTGGATTTTTCGGAATTTTATCTGCATAGGGTCCTACAGTAAATACGCACGACACAGGAGTCTGAACTAGCTCCCGTCACACAGCTCATATACTGTGGCTTTGTTAAAGTATGCGTACTGTATGTTTTCACCCTTAAATTTCTCAAGCTGGCATCAAAAGTATCCATTGACGTTCATATTGACAGTCTCGTTTGCATGTGATAAAGAAGTGCTTAGAGATCACAAAACGCAGGTGTGACCATTTTCTACAGAGACAAATTAAACTTCTAGATGTGCAGAGTGTGGTTTTGATTGTCTTTAAGATAAGGAGAAAAAATTGCAATTCACACTATAAACTGCTGCTAAGATCACTAGCTGTATTACTGTATTTTCTATGTTACAGAGGTTCTCCTTAGGAGATCTTGGATCTTAATTTTTTCTTAACTTTTCAATGTCAGTGAAATACAAAACAATAAAAAAGATGTGACGTCCATGAAAATGGGGTTTACACACATTTCTGTCTTGTACTCACTTTTGTAGCCCTACACACCTTTCGTGAAATTTTCTCTTTAAGGTTTCTAAATGTTTATAAATGGAAGCATCAAAACAAAGTCAGAACACTTCTCACAAGGTACCACAGAAGGTGTGAGTAGAGCCCTAACATTATTGTGTGCATTATCATGAACCAAGGTAGCATCCCACCTATAGTATTTTTGGCAAAAGTAAAACAATAATATGCAAATATGATGAAAATCTACAACCTGATGTGGCCCACAGTTATCTGATTTTTGAAAAATAAAGGAACAGCTTCATGTGTGGAAGGTGTTGAACCACTCAGTTTGCACCTATTGATCTCTTACTCTTTGGTCCCTTAAACACCTGTTGAGCAGAAAATATGGCAAAGTAGGGAAGTCAGTTAAGTCCTGGTTCAAGGAGCTTGGCATAAATTCCTACTATGCTGGATTTGATGCATTGGTGTCATGGTGTGAGACATGCCTAAACAGATTTGAACACAGTAGGAAAGTGATTTATAAAATATAATTATTATTGTTTACACCTGTACACCCATTGGGAGCTAATCCTCTTTTACAATATTGTAGTGTCCTGATGCTCTAAAGCAGACAACATCAGTTTCACAACATTAAAAAGCAATATTATAATAATATGCATCTCACACAGTTAATTATTATGCATTTGCCACCTCAGTAGGTTTCCCGTTTATTGAATAAAGGGATTATTCTTATGTCAGTTACTTTAAATGGTACCACAAACTCATTAACCGGTGTGGTATACTAGAGTAGGTATTGTATTAAAAAGAACTATAAATTCCAAAACCTTTATTCTACACTACAGAATGCAAATGATTTGAAAACATTTAAACCAGAATGTTAAGGTGTATAAAGCACAGTGTTATCTTCATGAAAATGATTCTGAATTCCATGTCGATTCTGACACATATCATTAATATATAATGAAAGAAATTATGGACCCTAGATATCTAATATTTAATACAAAACAACAAGTGACTAGATTCATTATCCTCTGTGTGAGATTGTTAAATGTACATTGAAAGATCTCCAGGAAAATTTGAAAACGTCGCTGAAATCCCCTGCTGTATATTAACTGAAAGCAACATGTATTCTGGCACTTACTGACTTTGAATAAATACTATTAATAGTGGTAATAAGGCTTTTCATCTACTGGAGGAGAAATACTTCTCAGATTGTAACCACAAAGGTGTCAATAAAAATAGTGTCCAGTCCGTTCACTTATTTCCATTTTTGCTTGTTTTTCCATAGGAGTTTTCAAGCTTAGTTTTATTGTTCTGATTTCTCCTCCACCTTTCTGAATTCAAAATTCTTAGAATGTCTTTCAAATCTTTTTCAAAAAATTGTCAAGTGAAAAGTAGAGATAAAAAGAAACGAATGCAAAATGAATAAAAACACTGCAGGCTGTATCTTTAGAACTTAACTGAAAGGCTTTCTTAACAGAGTCTAGAACTAACCCAATGTGTAAATATATATTTTCATTATGGAATAATATTACAATGAAATAGTATAATGGGTTGTAATGGGTTTTTTCAAGCCTGGAGTGGATTGTTTAACTTGTAACTTCAATTTATTTTGAACAACGGTCACTGCTACATGTATCTGATGACCTTGACAGTGATTTACAATGTAGTCACAATCAAAAGGTCATGGGAATTCTGTTTAAACTGTAGTAGAACTATAGAAAACTTATGTGATGTATAATTAGTTTTCTTCATGGCAGATTACTTACTATTTGTTTATATAATCATTCACTCTTCACATATTCTGATAAATGGTAATATAGTGTACCATAGGCTCTTGATATTTCCATGATCCTTGTAATTTCCCAGAGCAACAGAGACAGATTCTCTCTTTTAAATTTGGGTCATTTGTATGTTGTTTTTTTCTTTGGTCTCACAAGATATCTTGAAAAGAATGTAGAACAGTATGTTTTGGTAATTTATTTTTTTGTTTATAATTCCTGTTAAAGCTACTGTACATTCTAAGAAGAGTTTAATTAAAACGCATTCTGAAGTAGAATTGCAGAAGTAAGAAAAAAGACATCTATTTGCCCACTCCTCTGGTTTAAAAATCTCCATTTATTTGTGTTTCATTATGCTCTTGACTTTACAGTTAACAAATCCAAATGTTAAATGTTAAATGCAAATTTAACAAAAGTAGGTAATACCCCTGAGCTTTTACTTGTTTTGGAAATCTGTGTTTTGTCACCCTTCACAAAAAAGGTTAAGCATACTTGTGTTGCTCTGGAAAAATAACTATGAAATGGAGAAAAAAACAAAAATGTTATCTGAATTTTTCAATGTAATTACTGAACTTCTGTACCTTGCCTGGTTTTCATTATTATCTCCTTTAGCAAAGAAAATAGCTGTTAAGGGAAAACATTACTCAGATAAAGATTGAACTGAGGTGTGTAAATATACTTCCTACTGTATCTCCTTAAAAGCCACAACGCTATCTGCAGTAGTCACTCAAGATGTGTACTTAGAATTTTATCTTATAATGATGGCAAAGCCTGTTTCAGGCTTACAAGTTGTACTTTAATTTTTTTATTCTTTTTTACATGACATCCATCCTTGTCCCCTGTGGTGGACTAGCATTCCATCCAGTGTGTACTGTATCTTGCCTTCCGTCTGTTGCTTACCAGGATAGGCATCAGCTCCCCCGTGACCCAGTACTGAATAAAGTAGTTTAGAAGATGGATGGATGGCATCCATCATGTATCAAAATAAACTTATTCCTACAGTAGTAAGGTTTACAACAGCCATACCCAGTCCTCAAAGCACAGGGTGCAAAACAGGACTTCACCCTGGACAGGACACCGTCCATCCTTAAATATTTAAAACACACAACTTGTGTTAACATTAACACACAAAACCAAACAGAGACACAAATTAACCTGGTTGACGTGTCTGTGGAATGCCGGAGGATACTGGAGCACCTGGGGCGAAGGGTGTATGTAAACCTATTAATATATAAGTACCCGTACTCATCAGGATCCCCATATGCTTTAATTAGAACTCCTTGCTTTACCTTTACAATTGGTTCACCCAATGAATTAAGTTAAAGATTCTGAAAAGTAAAGGTATTTAAATAGTAAATCAATAGCTGCACAGTATATCAGTTCAAGTTCTTTAAAATCATGATTTTTAATACTGTGATTAAAAATTAAAATGTAATAGCTGATAAATACTTATTTTTAAGGCACCACTGCACTTGGCGTTCTTCAAAAACATATTTTTACAGCTGCTGTAACTATTCTTATCTACTGTAGTCTTCAATTTATAAACAAGCACATTCTTCAAAATGCAAGCAATATTAATGTTGGGAGAAACTGTGGGTGAAAATTCTGACTAATGCATAAGGTTGTTATGTTATTGTGTATTATTAAGCTCTTTGAATCTTGTCCAGCAATGCCTATTATATCACTGCTTTCATTGGGGTTTTACTATGTACATGCTAATGCAATGTACTGTATTGATGGAAAAACATATTTGAAATCTGTGAAAAAACAGTACTACAGTCCACCTAATAAATGTGTGTCTTTATGAAAAAACATTTTTAAACATATTCATTTTTAATATAATTAATTTGTATTTATAATTGTATGTCCCTTGGTTACAATTTCATAGACAATCATTGCAAAATATCATATTCTGGTCATAGAGGTAAAAAACATATGGTAATAGTGTATTAAAATATATGCATTGTACAAATGTATTTCTTATAGTAGATATCTAAAAGCCCTCTCAAAAACAACAAAATTGTAGCAGAAGCTATTTTCTGTTCATTTTATTTTGAACATTTTAGTAAATTAATACATTTCTGAGAGTTGTGACCTTAAATTTGGTTTAATCATTAAGGTTAGTCATCATTCTCTTCAGAAGTACCAAAGGTACAGTAAATGGCTGGCTAAGGGCATATGAAACTCATAATGGGCAGAAATCAGATTAACATAACATGATTATTTTCCTGAAGACCATTAACAGTGTGCTTTTACTTTGAAATCTGATTTCTGTTGATGAGTCTTAATACAGTCGTGTTTGTTTCATCCATCAAACAAAGACATCTAATATTAAGACAGACCTTAAAATAGAAAAATAGATTTATGTGATTTCTGCATTTGTCTGATACAAAGAGTCAAATTGCAACAAATTTAATAATAGTCTTTCAAGCGTTCTAATGCTACCTTTTTTAAGTATTCGATTAAGAAACTCTTATTTTCCATCATTTTATTGTATTTAAATTATTTAATCATTTATTGTACTGTAATCTGTTTACTTCCAGTGTACTTGATCGATATTGATTAATGCCTCATATAAAGTGTATCTACAGTATTTACTATACAATATACTCGTTTTGATATTCTGAGACAGGAACACATAATATACTAAGTGAAAAACGTCTTGAATTTAGATGGAGAAATTTCATTTTTATTCTTGTGGTCTTGACTGCTTTTTACAGGGATCCTGATTTTGCTATCCTCCCTATCTAACTTGTTTTCTTTTATCTTGATTGGCTAGGAAGTAACAGGAGACAAACTGTGTATGTGAAACTGGGCAGATACTGCAGTGTCAGTCCCTGTACAGCACAGAATGACAGAGGTTTTTCTTCCTCTTCAACTCACTGGGACTTCAGAAGACACCTTTGCAACATTACGCACAGTGTTGTGCAACGACAAAAAGGTCTGTACTATACATGTACAAGAACTTTAATCAAAGAGCACCTGAAGTGAAGAAGCAAAAGATCACAAACCTCTTTTAAAAGGCCTTATGGATGGTGAATGGGGAGCTGTGCTTTGCTGAGTTAGTGTAAACAGTGTGCCATGGTCACTACATCTATACCCTCATTCAGCAGGAGAGGGCTGTCACATTGGCATATCACACAGTCAGTTCTGCTCCTGTTGATGGTACTGCTCAACAAACAGGTAGGAGAAAATGACAAAGGACATACTCTTTCTAGACTGCTGGAGAAATCTGGAATTCCAGACCTGCTGTCAAACTGGCTGAATACTGTAAATATAATATAATATAGTGTGAGTTCTTAGTGGTCAGAAAAAATTAAAAAGACAGTTAAATGTCTCTCTTATTACCATCGTATGCAGGCTTTTGGAAAAAAAATAATTTACTGATATGTTTGTAAAATCTGTGTTCACAGTCAAAGCTGACTGTGAATGATATTTTGTGGCAAGAACAGGGAATATTCTATTGAAATCTTGAATCTGGAAAGAGAATTTCAGTGGTGTATAATCTAATGTAAAGGGCACAGCTCAGGTTGTTCATTTTCTTTCTCAGTGTCTCAAACACTTTTTAACAAATACTGTCTGAATGATGTTCAAGAATGTAGTAATTTGGTCATTATGTAAATGCAGTTATTGCTTTAATTTTAATTTTAAAAAGTTGAGTACATCCTGATTTCAAGCCACTTGTTTTACAGCTTGTTATAACATCGCAGTCAGTTGTCACAGTACTTAGCTTTCTTTTTAAAGGTTCTGTGAGTATATTTTAAGTATTTGGAGAATCTGGGGTCTTTACTGTTTTCTCAATACTGTAAGCTTCTTTAAAAAAATATTTAATCTTTATTATAATGAGGGTAAAAGTGCTGTTTATATTTTAAAGGAAATTTTACTCCAAAGTATTATCTGAAAATTGTCTCAAAAAACAATATAAAAATATTCATACACATTTGACAGACGTTTTTGTATTTCTGAAACAGACACTGTTTTAACTCTGTATGTTTTACAGTAATATTACACTTTGTTTCTTACGTGATTGTAATGTGGACATTAAGCAGACCTAATGTACATCTGAACAAAACCATTAAACAGTCTTGTTCATTCTCTTGTCTGTTTTATCTACACAACTTAAAATAGAACATGGATCAAGTTTACATAGTTGAGTCTCTTCAGGCAATTGCTAATTTACCTTTTTGCTGCACAAGATGAGCAAATGGAAAACAAGCGCTTCATTCTAAATCTGGACACAATATTTACTTTATTTACAATATTTCTTGTTCCCACTCCATTGTACTTCTATGTCTTTTGCTGTCATACCAGTGAGTATAGCCATAAAGATGAAATACTAATAACAGGCGATTCTATAGTTTTACTGGCAAGCCTGCATGGCTGCACTCAAACTCCTAGAATGTTTTGTAAAGCTGGTAGTTCTAGTGATATGTAATGTAGAGTAACTGCATGTTTCAGTGGTTTTTAGAAGTATGTAAACATTTAATGTACAAATTCCTTCAGTTTTTTCTGTCCTTCTGCATTCAAATATGTAATTGGTTGTGAAACTTGACGTTCAATGCAATTATTTGGGTATTGTCTGAAATGTTAAACTGTTTTTTTTAGAATACTAACTGCATTATTGAATGGGGAATGTTAAAAAAATATTAGATACATTTATTCTTACTCATGTATTATTATAACCTTCCCTAATGACCTGAAGGTCAGGTTTTGAGCATTATGCTGTAACATCCAAAGATATTAAGGAGTGGAAATAGTTTTCCTTGTCACTTTAATATTTGCTTCTTCTGTGCTCTAGTTTGTCTTCCCAGAGTGAATGGAAAATAACTTTAAAATGCTTTATTAAAGAACTAGATATCGTGCTTTGTCTCTAAATGCATCAAAAGTCTAATTAAAATAGAAGCATTTGAAATAAAATCTGCTATTTTAAAACCCACAAAACTGATAAGCACCAACAATATTTTTACTAAAAGGAACAGTGGCTGTTATAAATTATTTGGCTGTGATTGTGGATAATGCTTTGAATATTCCTTTTAAAAGCCCTATAGACATTTTTGTTTTAAATGCTAATTATAACATGAAGCTACAGTACAGCGTGTAACTATGTTTTGGCAATACTAGCATGACAGGTTGAAGACAACCACAGTACACTACATTAGCTTAGTTTTGATGAAAATTACATTCAATAATTCAAATGATGAAAACAAAAACATAAAAACATTCCAGTGATTCTCTTCTGGCTGTGACATGAGGGTAAACACCATTAATATGATATTTTGTACTCCCTTTACTAAAAGAGTCTGTAAAATGAACTGGTTGACATTTTGTCCCTGACATTTAATGGTATTGAATGTCCTCTTTGCAGGTGCTTGGTGATGAAACCAATAATTTGCTCAACAGAGTGGAATAATTGACCAAATTATTTTTTTTTAAAACACAAAAGCCCTCTGATTTATATTTCGGCAGGGCCATATGCTAACTGATAAGCATGTGTACCTGAAGTTTTCCTTTCTTGGTATCCACTGAATGACCCATAAGCACATGATCGAGTGCTGTAGTACTTCGGCTCAGAACATGTTTATGAAAGGATTATGCTGTTAGTCCTGTACAACCATGCATTTCACTGCTGTTTGTCAAACAGTACATTATCTATAATGTTATAGAAACATATACACAGGTGTGCTGCACAGTGTGTGCTTTGCAGATCAGTTTTATCATTTTCATTTGTTTTGTAAGCCCAAATTTTTCTATGTGCATTGTACAGTAAATGTACAATCACAGTGTAATTGCTGTGTCAATGTATCCAATGTGTTGTAATTGTTGGAAGCTCTTTGGGTACATGAACATACTGTAGTTTACCATAAATTAGTGTGAAAAAGACAAAGTTCATCTTATTACATATTGATACTATATGTTTTGTCTGTAAGATCCTTGAGAAACTGTTAGCAAAACAAAGGCAAACCATACATACTGTAAGCAGGAAATTACTGAACTGGAAATTACTGAAGGAAAATACAGCAATTAGTTGCCTGCTACAATTAATGAAGAATGAGTAAATTGGTATGTTTCTGTGCTTACTACTACAAAATTAATCATACAGTATGGTATGTAATGAACATTGCTCTACATCTTTTTATATTAGAATTAAAACTTGCTGCAATCCTTCCTGTAATATACTGTATATAATATACATCTGTTCATACAAATATGAAAACATTGGAGAGGTTGATCAAAGAAGTAACAAAACTGTTTTGAAATAATTTAATGTTTATAGAATTGATGGAAATAGACTAGGATAAAACATGACTCAAATAAATCTTCTTCTTCTGACCAGGGGATTTCCTTTCCACTTCTAATTTCTTCTGGTGTGACAGATTAACTGTCTCTGAAATCGTTTTTTTAAAGATTGAAATCAAAAGTATAAAACACACAAAAATAGTTTCATGAATAGTTACACAAAGGAACCTTTTTGCTTGTCTGTAATGAGTCTTTATTATTTTATAAGGATATATGTTGTGAGGACAAACTGAAAGAACATAATCTTTTCAATCTCAGTAAAATGTATAAGAGGAGAATTGACCAAGGGCTAAATTGTTAAAAAGCAATCAATAAGGTTGATTCAAATAGTTACTTAAAACTGAAATACACAACCTAACATGAAATACCTGTATGCTCTAAGCCAGTTACACAATTTTCTGTAATAAATATGAATTAGATGGACTGCCACACACTGCCACCACATTAAGTAGACAGAAACACTGGAATATTTCAAATTAGTATTATTGCTGTGATAGAATAATTTATTATATAATAAAATGATGAGTATAGATGGGATTAATGGCCTATTCTTATTACAACAAAACAAGCCAAAAAGCTAATGACCTACAGAATGGCTTCAAATGTAGATTTTTTTGCAGGCGATGCTTCTCATTTTCTGTGAATCGCTGCTTTGACTTTAAATTACTGTGAGTCTGTGATCACAGAGCCTTTTGCTTACTATTAAGGATGTGATTTATACCTTCTTACCAAACCAGAGTGAGAAGCAAGCTTCAACATCTTCAATGATTTTCACAATTTCAAACAGTTTCTGTAGCTGGGAAAATCCAATGTCAAATTTTCATGTTGATATTAATGCATAATAATATTGCTTATGATTTTGGTAGGTAAGATTCGGATATTTGGAGACCAAAGTCCAGAAGCAATTCCATGAAAAAAGCAAGTCACTGTGTATAGCATATAACTGACTTTAAATTTCTGTGGACTGTAAAGAGTTCACGGAAAATATATGTTTAATTAAATACAGAACAATTGACCTGTGTCCTTTTTTCTTTGAACAACATCAGTTTTTGACTGGCTTGAGTGGGAATGTTTATAGTTGGTTGTAGATACTCTATGGGTTTGGGTCCAGGTTTTATTAATATGGTTAAATTATTATGGAAACCTTTAACAATGGAGTTTTTAGGCAACAAATGTTCTTCCCAGTGTTCTTCTCCTGGCAATGGCACTGGGAGTGATCTGTACTGTACAGTAACTCTACCGTGGTTGCTGCACCTCATGGTGCAGAATAAAGTGTAACACTTATCTTTCCAGACTATCATTACAAATTAATTTTAGCCCTTGTTTTTTACTTTGTTTTTTTTACACAATACAGAATGTTTATGCTTGGGGTCTTGACCACTTTTTCATGTTATGTAAATGACTTAGGTGAACATTTATCTTTTGTCATGATTTCATGGCTGCAATATATCCGGTATTTTGTCATTTAGAAACATTCTAGGTAGAAGGTGTGTTTATATACGTGTTCTCATTTATCTAAATACTGCCACCACGTGGATTGTTTTATTTTCTCTACTTTCAACACTTCCAATGCTCAGTCTGCTTGGAAAGCCATTATGAATGTCAAGGCTAGAAAGCAGGTTTGTTTGTTATGTAAAGAGTACACTGACAAATTCTGAAAAGTAAGATTCTGAAACAAGCAATAAAAGCCTTTTTTTCATACCATTGTTCTTTTAAAAAACAAATGCACCTGTCTTTTATCTCCAGATGGTCATGGGTTCAGGACTTAAAGAAACCATGAGGAAATGGTCTGAATATAGGGCAAATTGTACAAATATGTTAGCCAACAAATCCTTGCAAGGAACTGGTGAGAATCCTAAACACTTGGTATATTTTCATTCCTTATTTTCTATGACTGTGTTTCTGTAATTAAGAAGAGCACTACCTATTTTTGAATTGATGTTACAAGAATGCTATGTATGTTGTTAGAAAAGCATACAGAATCTATGTAACCTTACTCTGTATAATATTTTACTTCAATATTACTTTAAGTCCTTTTAAGAAGATTTTTGTAGTTAATAAGAATTGGAATTAGCATATTTATGCCATAATCTGACTTCTAAATCTCACGCTCAGTTCTGTTCTACTTTCTCATGTACATTCCATTTTTGGACCTGTATTTTAAATGATAGTTCCTGCAGATGAAGTCTGCTTACATGACTGAATGTCTTTTTAGGTGCCTACTGCAAAGGAAGTTTTGACAATTTTGCCTGCTGGCCACATTCTCCCCCTGGAATTGTGTCAATTCTCTGTCCTTCCTACCTACCTATATTTATGGAAGGTAAAGTACCAAGATTATTGGTTCATGTTTTCCACAGTTTTGCTCTCCAGTGTGTGTTTTATAGTCTGGTATGTCTTATCTGGGTATGTTGTACAGTATGTGGAAAACAATTGTTAAAGTAAAAAAATGTATATGTATGACACTTTAATCTAAAAACAGAGGTTAACCCTTTTTGTTTTCTGAATCGAATAAACTATACTGTGGTACTAGTAATATTGGATAATGGATAATGACATCCCAAGATGACATCCAGGGATATCGAGTAGTTGGCATGTACTGTAACAGGTATCATCAACAATAAGTTAGATTTGCAAAATCTGGGTCTATTTTTAACAAATTCATTCTTTTAAGAAGTAAAAAAAAACATATACAAATCACATACAAAAAATCGAGGCTTAAAAAGAAAAAAGAAAATGAATTAAACCAAGAAGATTTTTGTTTCTAGGAATACATAACCTATTATTGTTTTTTCCATAAGAAACCTTCTGCAAATGAACAAGTAAAAGGTTTATTCCATGCTGAAAAGAGAAGAAAGGAAACACAACGTTTTGGCTGTGGAGCCTTCTTCGGGTGTGTATTCCTTTATTCTCTTTTCAGCATGGAATAAACCTTTTACTTGTTCCTTTACAGCCGAGGCATGCTGACGCAGCTCCCTATTTGAACTACTTCTGCAAATTAATACAACTAAATGCAGTCTAAGAGCATCTTAATCAAAGAAGAGGGACAGTAACATGCCCTGTCAAGAGGTATCCAGTGCTGTGTTTAAAATCAAATTAATGTTCTATAACACGTGCAACTACAAAACTTAAGTTTAAAATTAAAATACTCAAGAAACTAGATCAAGAATATAGATTAAAAATCCTTGGTCCTAGATAAGTGCAACCTAATGGTCTTTAGTGCCCCTCACCAGACAGAAGCATCTGTAAGGTTGAAAATTGATATACATACTATATTGGTCTTAAAACAGTAATGAAGAACAACCAGCTCTCCAGGCCATATGTGGAAATATTGCAGAAAACAAACAGAAAATAAACAAGCAGGCATTTTAACAGTTATCCTCAAACAAATAAGATAATTAGTAAATACAGTATACTAACAATAATGGTAAAGACACCTGATTAGGTTCCCAAATGAACTTATAAACAAAAACAAACTTCTAAAGCTGGAGTGACAGAAGTTGTAGGCAAGTTCAGGTGCTTGCTTGTTGAGATATTTTAGCAAACTTCATTTCCTAGGGTGTATTAAAGTGGACTCCATAGAGATGTTGACAGTGGAAAGCAGGATGCTGTTTCATAGAATTTAGTTAGATTTAAACGTGTTACTTAAGTTTTGATACCGGGCTTTTAACAGTTACTTTGTTGCTCTATGTTCACAGGAAGAACTGGTTACCTATACAGAAACTGCACTGAGGGAGGGACCTGGCTAACCATTGAAAATTCCAGTGAGATCTGGAGGAATCACTCCGAATGTGCAGAATTCAGCCATCATTTCAGACCACAAGTAATGCAAAATCATTTCAGTGTTCCATGCTTTTATACTAGTATACTAGAGTGTACTGTATCTATTATGTCAGGTTGGTTCACTTTTCTGAAACTATGATTATAGCTGCAACACATTGTAGTATATTCCTGTATATTCATACAGTAAAGAATCCCAGGAGATATGGGACACCTCCACTTACACCATTTGATACAGCTGGATATGGGTAGAAGTTAAATAACTTCTTATGGCCTGCATACAGTAGCTCTTGCTGTTGTAGTTTTTTTTTTTTTTAACTCATAGCCACTACCTATAAATAGCAATGTACAGTAGGTTATCTACATTCACACTTTGGGAGTGTGAAAAGTGGGAGGTCAGAAATTTGGGAGGTCAAATTGTAAATGTGCAGTTTTATTAGTATTTCACCTGCTGAGTACTTTGAATGCATCTCTTTTAGCATCTTCCCTCCACCCTATTATCACTCTAGCAGCGGCCTCAGTGGTTCATTCCTTGCAAATGATGAGAGGTTTTGTCAGCTTTACACCTTGATTTTACTTTATCCTTTTAATCCCTTTAAACTGCATTTCCTCATCATTTTAATAGAATTTGACCAAAGTCCTGAAACTGTTCAGCAGTTACTGTCAATAGTAATACAGTATATATGTATTTGCCTGTTTCTTTGGTTAGAATGGTTCCTCATCACACAGCTTAAGCTTACCAGCTACATTAAGAGCAGTTAGAAAGAAAACCTGTTATGTACAGTATAAAAAGCTCCAACAATCTATAACATTTATGCAGCTCAATATAGTTAAATAACTTGAATTTGTTTTTAAATATCTATTTTTTGTAAAAAGGCTCAATATTGATCTTTATTGTATCATGTCTCCTAAACCTTACCTGAATCACTGAATCTATAATATATTACCGATCCACTTCCTTCAAATTGATTCTGACAATTGTGTATTAAGTATTGATGTTATGTTTTAGCAAGTTGTTTTTATTTTACTTGATTTAAAACAATTGCAATATACTGTACATATCTCAATGGAGTGTATAATGAGTATAATGAGTTTGTGAGGGAAGACTTTCACCTCAGCTGCCCAAACTTTAAAATATTCCTGACACAGGCCTTTATGGCAAAGACATTGTGCGCATGTGACAATGAGATCACAAGCACTCCACAAATCTGGCCTGTATGGGAGGGTGGCAAGAAAAAAGCCACTCCTTAAAAAAAGCTGCATCAAGTCTCATTTATGTTTTGCTTAAAAGCACCTTAAAGATTCTGTGGTCAAGTGGCAAAAGGCGCTGTGGTCAGATGAACTTTTTGGCTGGAATGCAAAATCGTACGTCTGGTGAAAACCCAATACATCTTACCATCCAAAGAACACCATTCCTACAGTAAAGCATGGTGGTGGCAGCATCCTGTTGTGGGGGAGTTTCTCTTCAGCCTGGACTGGTGCATTTGTCAGGATAGAAGGGAAGATGGATGGTGCAAAATACAGGGAAATGCTTGAAAAAAACATGCAGCCCTCAGCCAGGAAGATGAAAATGGGAAGATGGTTCACCTTTCAACATGACAATGACTCAAAGCACACCCCCAAAGCAACCGTACAATGGCTGAAGGACAGGAAGGTGAATATTCTTGAGTGGCTTAGTCAGAGCCCTGACTTAAATCCCATCGAAAATCTTTGGAATGACTTGAAGAGGGCAGTCCGTCAATGATCACCACGAAGTTTGACTGAGCTTGAACAATTCTGTAAGGAGGAATGGGTACAGATGTATACAAACAGAATCAAGGCTGTAATTCAAGCAAAAGGTGCTTCCATCAAGTATTAACTCAGGGGGTGTTCTCTTATCCAAACCAGTTATTCTACTTTTTTTTTTCAGAAAGTTTGCTTTCTTTTTTCACTTGGATGTTGCAAGGTACAATTTGTAAATAAAACTGGAAAAAGTCTGATTTTATTTGTCTTCCTTTTCGGCTTTCAGGCAAGAAAAGGTGAACATTTTGAAAGGGGGTAGTGACTTTCTATACCCACTGTACTATATCATTTAATTATTTGGGTGTTGTTCTTCCTTGGGAATTATTTAACCTTTACTTATTGTACATGCCTCCCCCATTACCCTTTATTAGATAAAGTTAAGAAAATGGATGGATGAATATTTAACGTGTTACCTTGCTGTATTTTATTTTGTTTAGGAGGAAGAGAAAACTTGGCAATTAGTCCTGCGTATTGTATACACAATTGGGTACTCACTGTCATTATCCTCACTGTCATTGGCTGTCATCATTCTTCTCTTGCTAAGGTCAGTAATATTGCAGAATCATACTTTCAGCATTTAGGTCAAATATGAAAGGAGTTCCTGGCTGAGTTGTTCTACTGAAATACAACCAACTCCCATAATTGCTTATGTAATTGAAAAGCATTTCTCACAAAATGTTGCCCTTGCTTAGTATCAGAGCTCTGTAATTTATTATGACTCGTGGGTCTCTAATTAAACTAAACAATGTTCTTTGATATTCTGTACCAGTAAGTATTAATTAATCTATATTGCTCAGGACACAGTATTAAAAAAATAGATTTTTATGTAATATTTTGGTGTTCACAGGTGTAGTGCAAACTTAAAGGAGGACCTTTATGTCAGCCGAAACACAGGCCTTTTATAGACTTGACAGTAGAATGTGAATAGAATAAAATGATTTTTCATTAAACAATACTACCTTTTTCATGGTCACCCACTTCTTCGTTACAGAAGCCATGACATGAAAATTGTTATCACAAATTAAAAGCAACATTATTAAGAAGGTCTTATGGTTAATATATTGAATTGAGTTTCACAGTAGACAATGTTTGTTTCTGGTTTGTGCTGCCAGACCTTTTTAGAAGTGTTTACAGGGGATGGGAATTATGGATTTCAAATTTAAAATACCCTACATCAAAAATTACAAATAAAAGGAGACCACAGAGTCTGTCAATCTTGGTCTGTTGCCAATAGTTGGACAATCCAAGAATTCTATTACGCCATTTCATAGAGGATTCTATAGAGCAAGGGCATGTTAATACAGTATGTTAAAACATGGCAAAGATTGTTCCTCCTCAATTCTCTGTGAAAGCAAAAGTAATGTTTTCTATCCCAAATACTCCTGAAGATTATTTTCACATTTGGCTTTGGGTCCTTGTAACAATATTGATCTTGATGGAATCCCCCAAATTAATTTTGTCAAACATTTTGTCTTGTCTATTTAGGAAACTTCATTGCACAAGAAACTTCATCCATATCAACTTATTTACTTCTTTTATATTACGAGCTGTAGTCATCCTTGCTAAAGAGATCATCCTTCATGAAACATATTCTAAGAGACCCAAGGATGAAACAGGATGGATTTATATTTTAAATTCAGAGGTAACTTGTTTTAACTTTACACATTTTTAACATAAAAACACAACATAAATTGGAAAGACTAAGTCAAGAGTCTGAGACTTTCACTTACCGCTTGTTATTGTATAATATTTTATGGCTTTCCAGATGTTTAAAACATTTTTCAACTTTTTTCATACAGTAAACACAACACTTCTCTATTGGAAGTTGTAGACTAAACTTAGCCTTAGTGCTGCAATTTTATTTCCTGTTTTTTTTTTTCCACAGAATTCTCCATCTTGCAGAGCTGTGCAAGTTTTCATGCACTATTTTATTGGTGCCAATGCCTTCTGGCTTTTGGTGGAAGGGATATTTCTCCATACATTGCTTGTCACACCAGTGCTTTCAGAGAAAAGATTATTGAAGAAATATATGGTCATAGGATGGGGTATGTTTCTTACAGAAATGCATTGTGCTCTACAAGTGTACACTATAAATGTCTTTCACACATTTAAAACAATTTTTGAACTACTACCCTTGGATTAATTATTATTAATAGACTTATAAAACACTTTTCTGGACACTCCACTAACAGGTAATGGGGACTCCCCTCCACCGCCAATGTGCAGCATCCACCTGGATGATGCGACGGCAACCATAGAGCACCAGCATGCTCACCACACATCAGCTATCAGTGGGGAGGAGAACAGAGAGATGAAGCCAGTTCTTTAATAATGGGGATTATTAAGAGCCCATTGGTAAAATCCAATGGGAAATTTGCCTAGGATGCCGGAGTAACACCTCTACTTATTTCAAGAAACGCCCTGGGATTTTTAATGATCACAGAGAGTCAGGACCTCGGTTTTACGTCTCATTTGAAGGATAGGGGCTTTTTACAGTACTGTGTCCCTGTCACTATACTGGGACATTAGGACCCACACAGACCACAAGGTGAGCACCCTCTACTGGCCCCACTAACACCTCTTCCAGCGGCAATCTTGGCTTTCCCAAGATATCTCCCATCCAGGTGCTGGCCAAGATCACACCTGCTTACCTTCAGTGTGTTGCCAGTTGTGATTTATAGGGTGATATAACTCTATCTAGAATATATTTATCTCTATGAGCTTATACATTAAGTCTCATTTGTAATACATGGATGTATTGCAAAGCTGTAAATATTTCATGTTTTTTTGTAATGCTTGACTTTAATACCTAAGCAAAGCAATGACTATGACAAAGCATGACATTCAAAATACAGATTTAAGGCTTTAGTTTAAAATGCTAAAAAGGAAATGAATTTGGGATTAAGAATAAAATACTAAACTAAAAGCTGTGTAAGAGTGGTTTATCAGCCTCTTTTGTTTTACTTTAACACAGATTTGACTGCAATATCAAAAGCAAAGGATGATACTGTAGGTAGACATTGTATTACACCTTTATGTAATTATATTGTACTGTATGTGTGATTAGATTTTCCAACCCCAGCATTTATGTTTTGCTTCATCATCTGAAGATTGAACACATTTGTGAATATTTTTTAAAATGTTTTATATTTTCTCCTTATAAGGAACCCCCATTATGTTTGTCGTGCCATGGGCAGTAACAAAAGCCTTGTATGAAAATGAAGGGCAAGTATTTCTTAGTGTTGTCAAAATATAGATAAACTGTACTGTATATGGTAGTTACAATGGTTCAAACTAAGGTCAGTGTAGAATTATATCTATAATTTCTAAGTCTACAACCTCATCTTAACCTAAAGCGACCTACTTAAACTTTATTCATATGACAACTGTAACTCTAACCTTTTTAAGGTAAATACTGAATACAATTAATGAAAGATTTTTATGATCTACAGTTCTATTGAAACAAGCTGAATACTGTATATACAGTCTTATATATACTGTACATACTGTATAATAATAACCATTTGTTACTATTTGCTGTTAAATACAGTATGTAAGCAGAGAAAGTTTCCTCTAAATTATTCTCAGCATGAATTGTGAACAAGACATTTTTCTAAAATAGCAAATATTGTAGAAATAATTCAGATAAAGTTACTATTTTACAAAGTTAGTGGTTATATTGTTTTCAGGTGTTGGAGACGGAATACAAACATGGGAATCTGGTGGATAATCAGGGGGCCAATGCATTTTTCTATAGCAGTAAGTAATATTTATAAGGACATATTAAAAGTTTGTATTTAATAAAAAGTTATTTTTGGTGCTAATTTGATTGAATCACATCAATGATCTAGAAAGCCTTGTCACACAATCTGAATATTTTATCTTAATAATAACAAAACATCTTCTTGGATAAAGTCTGAATATGCATATTTAGTTTTGAATATTACAGTATATGGCCCAGTACCTCACTACATCCAGAAAACAGAGAAACTAACAAGTTTTGAGGAGGTTGATTGTAGCTAGACCAGACAAATCATAGCAATGAAGAAACAAAAGATGGGATTTATCTGACGCTGCTCTCAGGTTTAGCAGTACAGATAGAGCTGACATAATCAAACATAGAACATAAAACATTTATTTGGGATTAAAATGGTTGAGGAGTTGTTAAATGTGTGACTCTTATAGCATGCTGTTATTTTTTGTTAAACTGTCATGATTTTTAGCAAGAATTGCCCATGAAATATCAAAGATTTCAGTACTGTAATAGAGGCTCCTTTAAGCTGTTTGTGTTCATTTCAGGTCAATTTCTACTTATTTATCCAAATTCTGAAATTGCTTCTTTGGAAATTAAAAGCAGAAAAAAGGACATTCAATGATTACAAGTTCAGGTGAGTACTTTATCAACTAATGAATGAAAGTCAAGATTTCCATATACAGTATAAAGAGAGTATGTGATAAATACAGTAACTGTTATGAATAAGAAGTAGGAAATTAACAAGATAATGAATATTTCCGCTGAAACAAAACTCTGTATCCATGTCTCATAACACCCCTTTAAAATTATGTAAATTGAGTTTGTGCTTTAGATAAATCTGTTCCCTTTATTTTAAGGCTTTATTGTCAGTTGCAGTACAAATTATACTGTATCTACACACTATTAAATATATGTATTAGTATATAGTCAATATGTATACCTTTTTTCTTCCTTTTCGTTCTCATGTTACTACTTCATTACTGCTGTCTGTCCACTGGGTCTCTGTTTTTGTACACAAATAATTCTTAACCCTTGTTGTCACCATCTGCTGTCCCAGCATTCTGATTCCATGTTCACTGTTTTATCTCTACCCACACCTCCTCTTGCCCTCCCCGCTCCTCTTTTCCCTTCACACTTTATGCAACCCCTTCCTGTTCTCCCACTTTAAGATCCCACTTATTCTCCACCTTTTTTCCATAGTGGTGGAATACACCTCCCACAGAAATCAGACTGTTCAGTGCCCGACCTCCTTTCAGCTACTAATTAGGACATCTGTATAGACAGTACATGTACTGCTTCAGCTCTCAAATAAATCCTTCAAAACTCTAACTCTATATTGCAATAATGTTTTAAATTGTCATACTGGTAAAGTACCATTGCTAATGGTGTTTATTCACTGTCAGCACAGAATACATGAAATCCAGGTGTTAATATTGCTTTGCTTCTGCATTATCTGCATACTTGTTTAATTTTTACTATTGTATTTTGTTTGCACTTCACCTGCATTGCTCATCCAGATTTGCACTAGTCTTATTGTAATTTTACTAAGTAGGTTGCCCTGAATAAAGGCATGTGCTAAACACATAATAATATTTATCATTTGAATTAACAGATTAGCCAGAGCCACTCTGGTGTTAATTCCTTTGATGGGAATCCATGAAATTGTGTTTGCATTTATGCCAGATGAGCAGATAAAAGGAAGATATACCAGAGACTTCATCCAACTGACATTAAGCTCCTTCCAGGTAAAATATGACTTTCAAACTGAAAGAACTAAACATTTTTGTCTTGTATTCTGGACTGTACCCTTCTCAGAACTAAAAACAAGAAGATTGTCATTTGTGCTTACAGTACATTGGGGGTGACGTTTGTATTTAAGAAAATGCATGTTTTAAGAGCTTATGACTATTTAAAGGCATTATTTTATGTATATTTTGTAGTGTCATGTACAGTATCATGTCCTAAGCGTATAATTTGAAGTATGTGTGTGGGAGGTGATGTAAGTGATCATCTTAATCTAAGCAGTTTAAAAACCTTCAGAATTAACCTTATTTTATCCATTTTAATGTAAGTAATCTTGCACCTTGATAATCAAGACTACCACAACGATGTTTCTTTAATCAGTAAAAAATATTTGTGCAGAAATTGCAGAAAAGCTCATTAATTAATAAGCTTAATAACAAAATAAGTTAATATGTGTGTTCATAAATAACCAGTTAAGTTCTGTAGAAGTTACTACTTTTTAAAATCTTGAGTGATCTTAGTGCTTCACAATAATGGTCATATGGTGTTTTCTTTGCTTTAGGGCTTTCTGGTTGCGGTATTGTATTGTTTTGCCAATAGAGAGGTAAGTCTTTCCATTTTACTTCACCTTGACCAGGAAGATAGAAGTAATTACAGTTGAATCCCATTGAATTCAATCTCAATTTTCAGATGTCAGAATATTGAACAGAAGGATAGTGTAATCTTACAGTTTTATTCACAGATGGATTTGTAAGCATGACAAATACGCTATGAATTCACTTTTCTGATAAGCATAATTAAACTAATTATAATTTAAACTGTACAATTAAGTCAAGATATTTCCTTAAAACTAAAAATATAAAGTTTCTAGTTAGGAACTACTTGACGCCATTTGGCCCATCTAGGGTTGGTTTTGTTTGGATTTTGCAAAGATAATTGGTTTATTAACACCAATTCTGAAACCTTCTTACTACAGGGCATACCTTCATTTCTGTACTGTAGCTTGCTACAACTGTGCTTATTCTGTAACAGACCATCCTTAAAACTACAATAAGATAATTACTCATTATTAAGTTCTTTAGTCTTTTCACTTAAACAGAGTATGGGACAATACTGAGTACAGAGTTTCTAGAATGCAGCACTAAAAATAAAATTGTTCATGAAACTGTTGTGTTAAGAATTAACTGCATGAAAGGATCAACTAATGTTTGTAGATTGTTGCTGTAGCTTTAGAAATTGTGCCATTTATTTGAGCACTTATGTTTTAATAAATGTTTAGAATGTTCTGATGACAGACTGAGTTTTAAAAATGAAGAGAGGTCTTTTAGGAGGTCTTTTAGTGTCCCAGTGTTTACTTTGGAGTGAGGTGAAGATGCAAACTTTTTCTTTGGTTTCCAGGTTAAAACGGAGCTCAAAAAAAGATGGCAACTATATCTCTTTGCAAACCACTCTGACTACAGAGAATGCATTGTAGGACAGCATCTCCGATGCCTAGGAAAGTATTCAAAAAGGCGTCCTACCCATTATTTTGACCAGAGTAAGTCCCATGGAGAGAGAAAGAGATCATCAAATGTGCAGCTTTTACAAGTGACAATGAGATCCAGTGGTAACTTGAAACTTCAAAGACCTGTTGGTTTGGAGCACTTTACAAGAGGAAGTGTTTCTAGCAGTGAAGGGGAGGGCACTCTTGGAGAAACGTTAGAGGAAATACTTGAGGAAAGGTAGATTATGGCATGCTTCTCCTAAAAAGACAAATTCAGTCACATCTTTGTACAGTATATCATACAGTATATAATATATACATATAAATTACAGTACAGTATATTAATATATATTTATATGTGACATTTCTGGCACAAAACCTCAGAATGACCTTTATATTATTCTGCAAAATTCATTGCATGAGAAACAGTTTAGAAACAGTTTATTACTGTACAACTGACATAGCAATTACTTTATTACTTTACACCTGCACATACTCACAGAGTGAGATTTTTTAAAGTATTTAATATAAAGCAAATATAAAATGTTTTTTGCTTTTAGATAATCTATCATTGAAGTCATATCCTGCAATATTCTCATTTCTTAGCTTCTAAAACTTTTTTGTGAGATAAAAAGGTCATTTGGGAACAACTAATATTCGTGTTAAATGTTTTGTTTTCCTAGACTATTTAAACAAACCGGTATGAAACCTGTACCATTATTTTAACTTTTAAATTAGTTTGTTATTAAAAGTTTATTTAAAATGTAAAAAGTTTAATAACTGAGATTAGTTTCATGTTTTAGGAAAGCCATATGTATTCACTGGGACAACCAGAATAGGCTGGGATATGAAGACTGAGACAAAATAAACTGAGACAATAATTTGTAAATTCAGTATTATATCTTTGCTGAGATGAAAACCTTTGAGAGTTTTTGTGATTTTACTGTTCAATACTGTAAATTACCCCAAAACAGAGTGCATTTAAAAAAATATATCAAACCATGATACTAGTGGAACACCCAAGGTTATAAACACTACCCCCCACCACCACCTCACCCCATCTCTACCCAGTATGGCTAACCTCCCTGTACTCAAAATGTTTGTGATCAAAAGTCAATCAAAATAATGTCAAATACAATTTTGGAACAGGAGAGCCTAGGCAATGGTCAGCAGTGTCCATATCAACATTTTGTTAAAGATGCCCAATGTAAAAAGTGTTACTGTTCTTTTTACATTTCATTTTAAAGTGTCTCTTACTCAGTTTATCCACACTTAATAAACATTTTCATATGAAATAAAATTCCTTTCTGGTCTTGTTTATTTACCTCTTTTCCATGGTATTGCTAATATCATAGGTCAAAATCTCTCAGCTTTCTCCAAATCCTGCACTGATCTGACAGAAACTATCCCCTGTGAAAACCGTTTTGTGATAGAGAAGGGGTAAGTATATTGTACATACAGACATGAAAATAGACAGAGCCCTACACAGCCCATGTCTAAAAGGTTATTATTTGATCTAATTGACAGCTGGAAACATAGTGATAATTTATTCAATTCAATATATGTTCCTTTCAGAATGAAACTCAATGAAAACTTTTACAGGTTAATCTAGTATGAAATTGTTCTGAATTAGACATCTTTAGTTACAGCACCAAAACTACCAGCTCCTATAAAAACTTTCTGAATATTTTTGGGTTTTTTTTAATTGCTTTGACTGTAGCTGGTGAAATATAATGCTTAAAGTTTTAGATATTACTTTCAATTTTAATTTCAGTAACCATGTTATGCTATATTTCATATTTTGTGGATAAACGTATGGTGCATGGCTTTGAATGAGCTCTTTAATGATTTCATAGAATTGCTCAATAAACTGAATTGCAAAGAATAAATTAAGTCAGGAAGATCACATGAATAGAAAACATATATGAACTATATGTTTAATTTAATCTTTATGTATTCAGATAAAATGTTGCCCTACAGTATATGGTTAAGGTGCATAACCTTTCGATGGCCTGCATTCATTTGTTTTCTTGACAAATTTTATCATGTGTGATTGTCACGGTCACCATCCTCTCCTCCAGAGGGCGCTCAAACCTCCTCGTGTTAGTCCTTTTAATTATTACCTGCATTATTTCCTGGTGTGCCTTGTTTTAGTATCCTTATTTAAGTTTACTCCTTCCTACCTTCAGCGCTCAGCTTTGGTATATGGTAGTTCGATGGCTTGCTTACCACCAGGCTTCAGAAGGAAGCCTGAGGGCACAGGACTGTTTACGCTCCCCGACCTACCGAGCCCGGGGCTTGGAAGAGAGCCCTGTATACCTGTCTCGTCAGTGTTGCCGTTTGTCTGCGTTTCCTACTAGATCTCTCGGCTATGGAATGCTTCCTGACTTCTCCTTGAACTTCCTTGGATATGTTTGCCTTCTGATTTTCCCCGCACTTCTGCACGAACTTCCCTCCTTCACTGTGAGCACCAATAAACCCTATGTGTCTTCCCTAAACCCTGTCTATGGTCCTTTTTCCGGAATGGCCGCCTCACATAGGCTCTTAACACCAACCTCCACTGGAGACCAACCCGGCTTCCGTGACAGTATAAATCTTTATTCAAAACCAAGCAAAAATGAACCTGAAATGATACATAGTATTACAGTACATTCTCCTAGTTGAAGCTGCCATTGTCATCAACTGTACCTGTATGCTTTTTATTCTAAGTATAAATCTAGGAATGAAATGCATGATGCATTTTTATGTAATACAAATCCTACAGTACTTTATTTTTAGATGCCCATTTATGAAGGATTTAAAATTTTTACCCCATTTAGACTCTAATAAGACAATGTTCTCATAGAAAGCAAAGTTCCTGGCTATAATACAAAGCGTTTGTTATACTGATAATACCAGTATAATATATTATATAGATAAACATGAAGAAAGATCACAATTAAGTTTGCATTTTTAATCAGAGATGTAAAATACGAATGCTTTTCCTTACATATCACTTATGTATTAAACCCCCTTGTGGTATTGATATTAGACTATTTTCAAACCCATTTTTTAGTGTGATAATTTAATCTAAGCACTTTACCAAATAATTAACATAATTAAGAATAATGAAAAATTAAAACTATAAACACAATCTCACCCATGCAAACCATAAATAACAATGGTATTGATAAATTGTAAGTTCTTGTGTGGCTCTGAAGAAACTAGGTAAAAAATACATGAGGATGTGTTACTTTTATTCTCTCCTACCTTTATTTTCTATTGAAAGTAGGGCCGTGTCACTGAAAAACATCATTCCTTGCTTTGCAAGTAAAGAGAAGCACTAAAATAGTTCCAAGCCCAAAAGACGTTTAAAGGAAACCTATTAGATTAACGCTACCGCCCTGGAGTCCATAGCAGGGATTTGTCTAAATTGACCTTCAGAATTTAAGAGGATTTAATTGCTACAAAGGGATTATTAACTTGACGCTACAGTCAATGTTGAGAGCAATTTTGTTTCACAATGCACAAGTCTTGGATGCACAAACTGAAATGTTGTAATGAGTATCTAGTACACAGGTTTAAGAGGTGCAGAGATGATAAAATATGTAAACAGTTATGCTTCAAACAGTCTTTGTTTAAAAAAAAACTCAGGTGTTCCTAAAAGCTAGTGTTTCTTTTCCTTTATCCTATCCTTGACTTTTTGTGGCTCAAACTGTATCAGTCTGAGAATTTCCTTATTATTCATGATCCCTTGAATAAATTCTCCTTCTGTCAGCTTATCTGAAAAATAAACAAAGAGATATGTATATTTTAAGAATGGCAGTGTAACAGGGCATACAGAAAAAGCAGGTTTAAAACTACCATTTTCAGATTGTTTCCAATAATTATTGAGACAATGAAATATCTTTGATGATTGTTCTGCAGAATAATGAGGTATTAAATCAGTATTTATCTAAGAATAAATGTATTTGTTTCTAAACCTTGAAATCCTATGAGAGATTTTAATGATTCTCAAATTCTCAAAGACAAAAAACGCTGTGTTTGAGGAGTGGTGTCACAGCTTTGCGATAAAGCACTACTTCGTCTTCATAAGAAAAGCTGCTGTTTATCTACCCAAACTTGATTTAAATGTGTTAAGACTAGATTCACAGCTAAATGTTCTTAGATAAACTAAAAAGGGCAGTTACTCTTTTTTTTTGTACTAGAAATATTGTAGTAATGGCATTTTACTAGTAGTTTTTAATCTGACCTTTCACAACATTCCATCATTCTTAAAGAAGCAAATCATGAATTGTATTTTAAACCTAATGAAACAGATCTACAATTATGGTATTTTATTGGACCTGACTCAGGTCATGATACAGAATTATATATTTTAAACTAACAGTGTTTACTTTTCAAAACACTTAAAGAGATCTGGAAATTCCATCCCTATTATCTATTGAATGGTGTTTATTTCTGCAACTCGTAACAGAGCAGATGAACTGACATACCATTTTCTTTCTTTCCAAAGTAATCCCAGATTTTATCTGTTCTCTTTTCCGGTGTATTCTCATCTTCTGGAAGGGTCTTTTGATCTTCTACACATATCATATTAAATATGGCCTGAAAAGACAAGTCAAGACATTGTTGAAAAAGAAGATTAAAAGTCATCAAACAATATAAAAAGTGTTCTCTAAACTTTAACTACATACAGTATGACCATAAAACCATATGGTCATACAATCATTTTCCAGTTGGGGTTTTCAACCACCTTTATGTTAATCCCACTACCATGATGAAAATAATGATTTGAAGATATAATCTCAATGGAATAGAATCACGACTTTATTCACCCCTTTTGAAAATTGGCACTGCAGGAGATGAAATGTTAATTTTCCAATTAAACACATTTTCCTCCACTGCCTTGATTATAACTGGGTAAAAAGAGTTCATGCTTATTTGGATGAAAGTAAATCTTGATCTTAATATCATAGAAATATTCTATTCTGATTTTAGTATGTTTTGTATAATTCATGGATCTAAACTGTTTTTTAATCATGATTTAAGGGACACACATCTCTTCATTGATTTGGCCTATTCTAAAGAATCAAATACGTTATGTTTGCCATACTAATCAACAAATGATGGCTTTATATAATTTGTACTGTTACACTGTAAACCTTTTGTTTTGTATTAGCTACAGTACATGTGTATACAGTATATGTTGACATTTCATTTAAGAGATTTCCTTTCCAGGTAATAATTTATTCAAAGGACACCTAAAAATTAAATAAATAGCCCAATGCAAAATAGCCTAAACTATTTGTACACCCTTATTTGTGCACCCACAGCCTTGTGGAATAGATTATACAGACAGAAGTGAGTGGCTCACTGCTAACAAGCTTTCACACAGAGAGATTGTTCTCAGACACCCAAACTAACTTACAGTAAAGGCACTTAAGGTAACCAATGAAAAGATACAGTATACCTTGACAATTTCCAGGACCTCGGTTTTACTGATGGTCCCATTGCCATCAACGTCGTACAAGCCAAAGGCCCACTCCAATTTCTGCATAGTTTTTCCAGAGGAGGTCAGGTGCAGTGCAATGATGTATTCCTTAAAGTCCAGTGTGCCATCGCTGTTGGCATCAAAGCTTCTGAAAACATGTTGTGCATATGCTTTGGGGTCGGCATCAGGGAAGAAACTGGCATAAATACCTTCAAACTGTTGCTTGGTAATTCTTCCACTTGGGCACTCCTTTAGAAAGGATTGGTACCAGGCTGTCAACTCCTCCTCTGAGTATTTTGTATTCAGCTTGAGATCTTCCAGAAGTTCCTTTGAGAGAGCCCCACTTTTGCTGTTTCCCATTTCAAAAAACCCCTTTGTGTGATGCTGACTTAGCTGAGGAGCACTCAAATCTCTTTGCACTCAACAATCCCACATACTGCTGAATGGGACATGATATCTCCTTTTAAATCCAGCCAGGCTTCTTTAGGATTAAGAGGATAAACACGTCACACACAAAGTCTTGTTTTTCTGGGGGGGAAGCTGGGATGCAATGCTGAATGTGTCAATCAATGATATTAATAAAAAAGCAAAGATTTTGATATGTGAATCAGTCTACACAGGAACATTTCTCATGTGTTCAACTGGTCAGAGATTTTATTTTGGATTATTAATTTGGATTACTGCTGTTCGATTTTCATTGTTTTGTTATTGTGTTAAAGGAAACAAAAATAAGGTTTTTCACTGAGGTGCTATAACTGGTAGAAATAGTATTTTCTTGGTTGCTGTCAATAATGCCAAAATGTCCTGCCTCCAGTTTTTATAGCAGTTATACTATTCACTTTCTGAACAGAGTAAATTATTTGAAACATTTTATTATGATATAGGTCTCAAAACATCTTTATGGGATATGGGAAATCATCTATTCCTTTTAGCAAATAGAAGCAATTATTTTATTCCATACAGGGCAAATAATTCATTGTAGGATATGTTTTATTGAGCCTCTGTAGACAACAAACACTGCAGACAGGCTATGACGCAAGAGTGATGGCAGTATTTATGATTTTGCTTTTTATTGATGCAAACCATTTATGATCCCGAGAGTAGTGCAGGTGAGATAAGGAGCTTGTTTATTTCTGTGCGTATTTCATTAGGCACTAATTCTAATTTAGCAGTAGCAGAGGCAGGATTAAAAAGCCATCTGGTGTTACAATGACTTGAAGCATGTCTAGGCAACTATTGAGGTAAGGAGAAAACACTACATATACTGAAGGAAATTAAGGCATATAAATAAATGAAACAGAAAATTAGTTTCAGCATATATATTTCTTTAGAATATGAGAACATACCAAACGCAATCCTGGTACAGAACCCAACTTAAGCAATATATCAAAATACATACAAACAAAAGGCGTTAGGCATTTATATGGGACAGAGGTCCTCTCTACATTTTCTGTTTGGTGCCTGTACTATGATATGCCTGATAGAGAGGAAATATGGTTGGATTTGTCTCAGTTACCAAAAGGCATGATTATCTGCCACATGACTTGGCCTGGGTATGAAACTTAAGCAAAGCAGCAGCTTGGGTATTCACACATTTTCTTCCAGAGAAAACAAAGAGATCTTTTGTAGTAGTCTCTTCTTGAAAGAGTTTGCATGGCCAGCCATGCTCAATATCCAGGTTTAAGTCACTGATATGCAATTTCACTGTGTTTTTATGGATGTGCAAGCCACACTCAGATGACTTGTGACTGCAGACATCAGTACTACAGTATACTTCTTTGTCAAAGATGATATACTGTAAGTAAACTCATCCCATATATTTTTTAAAAAATCAGGCTTTTCAATTAAACATTTATCTGCATGGGTTGGTGTTAATTAATGGAGAAAGAAAAATACATTTTTCAAACATTCTATTATGAGAACTAATGCAAATTTCAATTGAATAGCTACATTCAGATTTACATAATGTGAAGTCAAATACAATTTAGGTAAGACAATCTTATTCAGTGGGTGTGAGAGGATTAAAATGAGCCTATCTAGGATTAAAGAGGGTGGCAATCTATCAAGGATAATCAAAGTAAAGCGAAGTTATCTTCACGACATTCTATCTAAGGTTTAGAAAATTATATGTAATTGAGGATAGTGAATATTTAGAACGTGCACTTGAGCACAATGGACTAACTTAAAACTGGATATTTAATCATGGTTACATCTGGTACTACTTCAGTAACCACTGAGGGCTAATTAATGGGCAGATGGATCTGCATGATTCAAGACAAGGTCAAATGCTTGCTTCTGTTGAACAGTATCTTTAAAACAGAATTAAAAACTACATTATGCAGCTACAGTGTGATGATTGCTGACAAAAAAAAAATCATCCCACCACTTCCATATTAAAAATGTGCCTATTCAATATATTTAGAAAAGACACTGATTGTTAGAATTCTTTACTTTTTTTCCCTGTTTCCAAAATATGGTGCTAGAACAACAAAAATGTTTTCTTGATGCATACCTTGACATTTGTTTCTCAAAACTCATTGAACATAAACAGTAATAGCAGAAATTACAGTTGTTTGTTTGTAACTGTCTGAGAGCTACATATTACTAGGCCACAAAAATGAAAAACAATTTTTTGATTGATAGTAGTCTAAGAAATACAGTAAGTGTATGAAACAGGTTAAGTGCCTTTCCAAAATAAGACAATAATGGTATGTATGGCCAATATAAGTCTAACGAATGAAGCAAGTAGACAGCAATGTGCTGAAACCATCCTGTCTTGGAATTGGTGTCAGTTTTAGCAACCTGCAAACGTTATGTATAGATCAAGACCACTTTATTGACCATATACAATTTTCTTGTATTAGGAATTTGTCTTTTCACATACCCCAACTTGCTCTCCATGAGACACACAGACAGGGAGAGGAGCTTGGGGTCAGAGCCCAGGGTCAGCCATTAACTGTATACGGCACCCCTGGAGCAGTTGGGGTTAAGGGACTTGCTCAGGGGCCCAACGGAGTAGGATTCCTCTGCTAGCCACAGGATACGAACTGGCAACCTTCCAGCCACAGGTGCAGATCCATAGCCACAGAGCCACCACTCCACCTGTTTTATTTCTTTAAGCTTGTTGGTTGTGCTGATTTATTTGTTCCTGGGGTAATTGTTTTCCTGACTTTCCATTTAGGACCATAAAAATGAACATAACAGGTTAGTCATTGTTGTTAAAAGCTGATTTTAATAAGTTAACAATAACTGATAGCAACATATTCCAATAATCTCTGGTACTCTGAATCTATGGGACAGAGGAGCAACAGAACAGCAGAATTTTGTTTACTTTGTCTTACAGATATATGTACAGTATTGTTTACCATAATAATAAATGACTTTTTCAAGAATGCACATCCATCTACTCCTCCTGTCTCTAACCTCTTCATCCAATTCAGGAGTGCAGGAGGAGCCAGACCCTATCTCAGCAAGCAACAGGTACAAGGCAGGATACACCCTGGACTCCAGTCCATCACAGGGCTGACAGGGCCAGTTAACCTAACAGTATGTTTTCAGACTATTGCAGGAAACCAGAGCGCCTAGAGAAACACCATGTAAAACATGGGGAGAACATACAATACAAGTTTTATCCAGATATACAGTAGTAGCAAAGCGCATGACTACAAGGGGAAGATGGACTAAGCTGCAGTCGAATTGCATTTTTAAATCATGGCACCTAGTAATATGTTTGTTTGTTTTTTGCAATGCTGCTTTTATATATAATAAATGTTTTATTTTTGTCTCATCAAAGTCCCAACAGAAGGAGCTTGAACATCCCGCCTAATACATCATTAGTTTTGTGCAAATATGTGTGTTTGCTTTCCCTCTGACATCTAGTACTGTTCTCTGCGTTTTCAACACTTTTTTTGGCTTCTGTGTACCCACATGTCTGAGTTTCTGAAATTGATCCCAGGGCCCCAACACTGTAAAGCAGCAATGCTAACAACTGCACCACCATGCCACCCGAGAATACACGAAATGTTTTATATGTGTGTGTATACTTAACATGGTTTTGCAATTTCTTTCTGTATTCTGTAGCTTGCTAGTTGCTTCAAATTGCTGGTATAATACAGTATATACAGTAGAATAACTGAAGAAAATTACCAAGTTTGACCAGAAGGGGGAACCAATTTCATAAATACGTTAAGGGGAACTTCAAATCGATTTCTCGTTTATTAATTATTCCATATTCAAAGTTTAAGTTTTCTGAATAACTGCCACCATTGCAAATTGACAATGTTACATCACCATGCTTAAAACGTTTTACGTGACCTGTGACACGAAATACGTGTCAGCGTAACATTTAAATTAAATACGGTTGTTTGTGTTGGTTGTGTAATAGATCCACACATAAACTCGGGTTCTGATTAAAAGGGGAACCTTGGAATTTTTAAGAAAGTATAAAACTAAGATTGAACGTGTATGTAGTCGCTAAAAACAAGGTAGCCCTTGTTTATTTCTAAATATTTTCCACAGACGCCATAGCGTTTGAAAAACAAAAATGGAAGGAAACACAGCTTCGGAGAGCAATGCTATCGGTCGGTTTGCATACATAACCCGAGTAGAAAGTTTTAGTGCTTGTCATCGACTTCACAGGTAAGAAGGAACTATCAAATTATTACTGTGTAGCCAGGGATTTCTAATGCATATTATTATTTAAGTCCAGGAGAACTACGCAAAACTACTTTATTGCATCGCATCAAACAAAAGACTGTTTAAGGTGTTATTTGACACATGAATGTTCCTGACTTTAAAATTGAACACGGACCCAATCAAAATACTGTAGATTTGTTACGAGCTACTGTATCACTGAAATTAATAAATCATGGTCCATCAGTTGATTTGAAAACGAACTGTTGTGGATGATGCGGATTGTAAATTAAAAAAATAAAATAGAATAGTTCATATAAGTTGCTTAAATACAAACATACTGTTAAATTTACATTTTAGCACCACGCATAAACATTAATAAAACTGAAAGCAATAACTACTGTGCATCCCTTGGTTGACCTTTCCCCAAACCGAAAGAGCTTATGGGAATTGAATTTTTTGCAGTGTACTTTTGTAGTTATCAAACCTTAATCGTTCGCGTGAATTATTTGGTCCTACAGATTCATACATTATGAAGAACAGTATTTAAAATTAGTCGTTACTTCATGAATTCTTAAGTCTATGCACATAAGATTTTCCGCTGCATGCTTGTATTAATCTGATTATTTTACCGGATTTATTGCATGATAGCTTTTTGTTGCGTTTGATTTAGAATTAAAGAAAAAAATGATGCATTGGTACTGATTTAATTTTATTCAATATTTTCCTTGCTGCCTTTTCGAACTGTGTAAAGCACGCAGTAGACAGGAGAATGCGCTTAAAATGCTGAACACTAACCAAATTAATAATTCAAAACATAAAATTGTAATAAGCATTGAAAAGTAATCAGAAGAACTGTGCGATTCTTAAGTCAGATGTAACAAAATACGTAATTTTAGATTTTTACGGTGAAAAATAATCTGATCAAATGCTCAAAGGGTACTGTATGGCGCTAGAACAAGTTCTCACGTAATGTACGACAGCAGAGCTGTAGTCTGTCCGAGTGTTAACAGTGTGTTAGCAACTCCAGCGTGAGGACAGGGGATGATTGATCTGATTTGCGACCAGAAATGTTCTTTAGTATTGTATAACCGAGATTGTGTTGCAGTCATGACATAAAGCGGTTCCTCTGTTTAATACTTTTATTTTTGCTTTTTTTTATCTGATATCTGACTGAAGTCTTTTTATTATAATTAGTTTGAACTATGATGCTTACTTAATTTTAGTCATCCTGTAGTTTTATTACACTTAATGACTACGCTCTAGAAAGAGTGTTAAAAATAAAAATAAGGTCCTGATCAAGCATTGTGATTTATTCTATATATACAGTACCACTTTTGATACACTGACACAGAAGAGTTATGACAGTGTTTGTACAGTATCTCCAAATGTAAGTGAAAAGTTGAAAATCATTTCCAAAAAGAAAATAAGTTAACTTGCGATTTGTGAGACATTAGTTGTTGATGTGGTTTTCGTTAAATGTGTTGCCGCATTTCTGTTATACAACCGGTTACACGTGTTTAAAATAAAATTGGTTGAAGCTTGATATTAAGTGTACAAAGTTCAGTTCAGAGTCTCTGGTGGTCTCCCTGGTGATTGAGATCAATAATACCCTTCATGTCTAAAACAATTTTTCAGTGCAGCTTCATCAGTTTACTTGCTGTAAGCTACAGATATCCAAATTATCCTTAAGACCCCGTCTTTATCTGAAGGCCCATCACCCATCTGACATGAAGTTGTTAATGTCCTAATTGGTTCTTTCCATCTTTGGAGGTATGCGACCCCGTAACACTTTAAGCTGCTTGGAATTTTACACTTCACAGTGTAAGCGTCATGGAATTCCCTCCAATGAACCATGTTTTCAAGGACTGTGTGATTAGTGCAATGACCACCTAAAGTGTCACTGTTTTCGCCATGCTTACTACAAGACAAACAGAGTAGGGTGCAGAGTTTTTGTAGAAAAGCTTTGCTGAGACATTGGACTGTCATCGTACTGAATTATTTGAAAACTTTACAGCTTGATTCTTAATTATTGATATTCATATGGTTTGTAGTTCATTCCTGTTTTTGAGGACTCCTATTGTAGCATTTTATTTCTTTTTGTATTCAATTAAAGTTCCAAAAAGAAAATATCTACCTTTGCACAGCAGGCATATAAAACCCTGATCTCCTTTGTGTATATTGATTTCCTTTCAATGTGCTCTAAAACAAGAACATGCAAAAAAACAAACATACAATAAATGAGACTCCATTAAAATTTGAATACAGGTACTCTTGTTTTGGCATTTTCTTATTTAATAGTTTTTCTTGAGCTGTGTATATTTGGAACTTAATTGTTGGTGTTCTAGTAGTTTACTTGAGTGTAAATTACCACTACTGTACTGTATGATACTCATCTTAAAAAATGCAGTGTCATAGCAATAGATATTGTATACAGTATGTTTTAAAACTTGCCTTTACTGGATGCAGTATTTAAGATATTGCAATAATGTCTGTTGGAGTTATTTCATTGTTTATGTTGTCATTTATTAAATGTTTTCAGATTAGTTTAAGTGAAATGTAACTTGGTGCAGTACCTGCACACAGGTGATAATGCCATGCTTAATTTTCTAATACATGACAAGGAAAAGTCATTCAAATTTTTTTGGACTCAAATGGTATTGGAAAGTAAGATTTCTCTGTTGCGTGGAGCTTACTCAGATTAGAGGCTGACCTAATGATGATCTCTTTGGATCATTAACCTCTTTATCTATTTCTGTCAGCTTCACGTCAGAGGTCCTGCTTCTGGTCACCTGCTTACATCATTACTCCAGTTGGAAAAAAAAAACTATATACTGTACATTTCTGTTTTACAGTAAATTGTTTTATTCACAAGGACAGCAGCATTTACTGTGCTACAATATTTTGATCAAAACACTTTTTTCAGTTACACTTATTTTCACTTTGTGGCTGTGATTCTTACATTGTTTTTCACTTTTGTAAAAGATATCTCTTCCAGGTAGGCACTATAGGCAGAGAGAATATTTGTTCTTTAAAATCTGATTTGAAAAACATGTTTGTGGTACTTTTTTAGAGTTCTGATGTTTTTAATCTGCATTTTCATTGTACCCATGGTACTAATTTCTTCCTTATTTTAGCAACTCCCTAAGTGCTGAAGAAAACAAAAGAATCTTCGGCAAGTGTAACAACCCCAATGGACATGGGCACAACTATAAAGGTCAGAAGTATAAATGCTTCACAGTCAAACCAGTATGTCAGTAACTGTTTCAGATTAGTGGTCCAAATACTGATACTGTAAATCGATCCATCATTCCAGGGCAAAAATCATGTAAATTCAATCCACTGCTATAAATGTTCACAAATTGTGCAGAAAACTAACTCTTAACAATTGTCAGTGAAAATCACCTCTGTCACATAAACTTTGGATGTGTACAATGTGGTAACACTTCAACTTTGGGATGCCTTTAATGTGGTGACAAAATTCACAGTTTCAGCTTAATGTATCATCAGACGAACTCATGATGAGGGTGAATTCCAGGAAGGTGTCACAACAAAATTATCTTATATTATATAATTACAATTGTTATTAAGTTATTATAGAACGTTGTGCTGTTGTAACATTAGCAGCAGATAGCCTTGCTGTCTTATCATTCAGTCTAACTAAAGCTCATAATGTAGGAACAAATGCATAGATTCTTAAGTAGTGTTGCATGCACATGTCAATGGCATTGTTTTATGAATGTAATTACACATTTAGTTTTTCCACAACATTGCAGTTCTATACAATGCTCAGTATTGGGGACGTAGAAGGGCTTCTGTTATTATTAGGAGTCATGTACAGTATGTATACAGTCCATTTTAGTTTGATTAAATTACATCACAGTATACATAGTATTAGTAAATGCATTTTAAATTGACAGCGTTTTTATTTAAGAATAGACTGATATATGAATTCCACCTTCACTGAATAATTACTGTCACCCAATCATTTCAAGATTAGAACCTTCTACCAGGGTTTGATTTCAGCAGAGCTGAAAAAAACACACAAAAAAGGACAAGCCAGAATAAATAAATTGTACCACCCCCTTGGTGGTTGTAAAATTGTTACTTTTAGCTCAGTTGTAGTTATAAGTTGTGTTGTTTCTTTTATTGATTCCAGGGAGAAATGTAGTGTGAGACAGTAAGCAAACAATTTAAATTAATCCTTAAAATGAATGATAAAAAGTAAGCAGTAATAATTAAAATGTCTGCTGTCCTCTCATATTGACATAAAATAGATGCAGTTGTTAGCCTGGGACACTGCTATTATAGAATTTGAAATATAAATATGTTTTAATGTTAAAATATATGTTTTAAAAACACAGATAACACAATCCGTGTATAACAGTTGCAGTAAAGAAATTGTAATTTTGCTATACTTTGTTTGCATTTGAGGATAATTGCTTAATCAATTAAGTGTTTGTAATGATAATTCATGTAATCCTGTCAGATAAGGCATGCTTTACATAGTCTTTTATTTGTAGTTATATTTTCTTTTTCTGTTTAACATAATTTGCATCAATAAAATATTCTGAGTAAGGGTTTTTAGCCATAATATACTGTAGGAATATTCTAAATTATGCTCTGTATTATAATTGGCTAACTTGGTAAAATTTCTTGACTGCGAGAGATTATCTGAGCAATATAAATTAATATTCTCTGTTTGCTTCTTTTGCAGTGGAAATAACTGTACGGGGAAAAGTAGGTAACAACCAGTTACTCTTATTCCAATACATGGTGTTATATTGTTTATATGGTGTTATATCACAATCTTAAACATTGTGATGCAAATGCTGGTTTTATTACTTAAGATTTTGTTTTTGAAACAGCAGTGTAAGGGAAATTAATAACAGTATTGTGTCTTGATTAAGATGATCCTATAATTTGTGAAAAAATTTTTATGCTACTGATTTATGCTACTGATTTATGTCCTATTGTAGTTTGTTAGAAGTAAAGTAAGGTCTTGACATCTGTAAGTTTGTGATTAATGTTTTATTGTTTTAGTTGATCAATGTTATTTTAATTAACTTAAAGCCAATGCATTAATACTTTAAGTATCATATACTGTAAGTGATCACATAAAAGACAACTTATGTCTTTTAACCATATATAATAAACTGTAGTACATTATGCAATGGCAGAGGGGTGGACTTGGCTGTATGTAAATTGGGCTATTCACAAAGGTGTTCTGCACTGAGTCCTTGCAAATGTCGAGACCTTTTAGTAATTATAATCAATAAGTTATGTTTAGCATTTCAACATAACTGTATATGGCTGTACCCCTTTTTAAAATTCACTATTTGTGCAACGACAATTTTATCCAGTTAATGTTATTTCCTTTTCAAGGAAAATATTGTAGATGTAATACTTCTCACTGTTGTGCTGTTCTTGATTTGTGTGTGTCTTTACAGATTGACCCTGAGACTGGTATGGTGATGAACCTCACAGACCTCAAACACTACATTGAGGTG
Organism: Lepisosteus platostomus; assembly: GCF_059453375.1. Lineage (NCBI taxonomy): Eukaryota > Metazoa > Chordata > Actinopteri > Semionotiformes > Lepisosteidae > Lepisosteus > Lepisosteus platostomus. Next base: position 38,287,233 of record NC_142621.1, read on the forward strand.
GGTCAGACTTTTATCACACACTCTGTTCTGAAACTGGAGAAATAGTTTTTCCCAAGGTTTTGTGATGACATGCTTTCCAAAATCAAGGTTGCTTTCAAGAAGAAGTGGACTTCAGTGGATATTAGTGGGGGTATTTATTTTGTGAAAACTTAATTTAAGGTGTACATTTTGTAGATTCAGGATTTATTCACAATAAACTGTATAACACTTTGTCTGCAGGATTATCACTGCTGCTGCTTTCTACAAGTTAAAAACAGATTCAATACGTTGTACTGTACATTGACGTTTTTCAGAGTAATCGCTGCCAGCATACAGATGCTAAAACACCGTTATTCCTGTTATATGAAACACTTCTTAGATGACAGAATCGCTGACTTTCATTCTTTCCACCTTCCACTTTTTTTTGTATTTCATAACCCCGGATTCCTGATGGCATTAAGTAGATGCAGCACAATCATTTGTTATTTCTGATTTTCATCCATGTTCTATGGAAAAAGACATCTGATGCAAATGACGTTACAAGTAGTGTGATTGAAGGTGTGACACTGAAAGCAGTAGCAGACTTATGTTTCAATTCAGAGAGCATCAATGGTTGAGTTTACAGAAAAAAAAAGTTTAAAAAGTAGGCACATTCAAGCCACAACAAGCCGTTAAATTACTACCCATGTGCTATGGAGAACTCATGTTTGAGGAGTCCCATATCCCTTACGCTCACTTATGAACATCTAATGGAAGCAAAACCATAATGTGATGTGGATGTACTGTATTTGCCAATGGATGTGAATTGACCCACTATTAGGTAACTCTTTCTCAGAGGGCAGTATATAATGCTAATAAGTGATAAGTTGACTGTATTTTTACAGGCAAACTTGCAAATTTCTTTTGAAATGGTGTTTTGAGTGGGGGTTTATCGTATCGGCAAGTACAGTACCAGTCCAGTAGTGTTAAGATCAGTATGTTATCAATGTAAAAAAATGACTGTATATCCTTTTATTTTATAATTGTACAAGTAAAGGTAAATTCCACACTGAAAATTGTACACACTTTTCTTTAGAGCCTTCTTTAGGCATAAGCAATTTAATTTTGAGAGAATTCCATGGGTCATCTTCTCGTCCAGCATATTGCTTCTGCCATTTCTTACTTCCCTCTTTTTGTTTAAGGAGGCAGTCATGAAACCTCTAGACCACAAAAACCTGGATAAGGATGTCCCATACTTCGCAAATGTAGTTAGGTATGTATAAAGGTTTTATGTAGTAACATTATTTTAAAGTGTGAAAGTTAAAAAGTCTTAAAATTATGTTTTTTATTTTGTTTCTTTTGTTTTTTAGCACTACAGAGAATTTAGCTGTGTTCATCTGGGACAGCTTAGTGAAGCTCCTACCACAAAATGTACTCTATGAAGTGAAGATCCATGAAACTGATAAGAACATTGTTGTTTACCGTGGAGAATAGAATTTACTTTGACTTTACATCAATATCGAGAGTAGCTTGCTATGGGGACCAAATAGAATAAGTGCATTTTAACAACAATGTTTAAAAACATGTTTCAGTGTTGTTACAGAATGTTGTAACACTGACAAATCATTTAAAAGTTTAAATTTACACAGCCATATACAGTAATGATTTAAATGAATGTGTTTTTTATTTAGTTTTTTTTTCACTCTTTGCAATCTCCATTATTATGTGTTTTCATGTGAAAGAATTGCAAACTGGAATAGGGCTGTTTTTTTCCTGGTAAATTAACTTGAACATTTTCTTAATGTCTTTTCATGCCTTTCTCATTTTCTCATCAACACTGATGACACTTAAATGAAAACACAAAAACATTTGACCCCCTCTTCTTTTATTGCTTCTTCATGAATCAAGTGTGTGTTTAATTTTTATGATATACAGGTAAGGTTGTAGCCAGTTACATCAGAAAACAAAATTGATTATAGAGTCTTACCTGTGCCAGCATGTGAATTTAAATGATAATATTGAACATGATAGAAAATTGAACAACGCCTTATTGTTTTCTACCTTTTTTAAATGTAATTATTCCAAGAATAAATGTTGAATCTTTAGAAACATTTGCAGTACTTAATATCTTTGGAACTGTGAAGCTTATGAATTTCGTTTTGCTGTTTGCAATTAAGTTAATACCAGCCTTACCTTCAGTGAGAGTTCTTAGGGATCAGATTAATTTTAGTTGTAGGAAATGTAAAATACCCATTATTTTTGGAATTTTCGAAGATGCACTGACATTATACCTTCAGTTAAATTAAAAGATTATAAAATGGTTTGGATTGTTCATTGGGGCATCATGAATGTATCATATATTTTAAAATCTTTAAAATCCAATTGATCTTTTTTGGAAATTATTGTAATTTTTCTTGTTAAGGTAGATACTAATGATATCCATATTCTTTTTTATATAGCACATACACAAATAAATGTATAGTTTTACAGTATGTTTCATTTAGATGTAAAATTGATATACTGTAGATGTTGACAAGACAATGAAGCAGCAATTTAGAAGAGCCAAGAAGAAACCTTTAGATTTCATTGAAATCGTTTATCAGATAATGCCAGATACTGTATGTAATTGGTGGTGTCCTTGTGTGGAAGCATCAAATGTAATTATGTGATTTTATGTTTAAACAACAGAGGGTGCTACAAAGCATTTTTTCCTGTGTGTAATGGAAAAAAGTTAAATAAAATACAAAGAATTATGTCTTTAGTGAGATCAGAATGAGTTTGTGTCATTATAAATAAAAGATCAGGCCAGTAGGGAGAGCATGATGGCTCAATCTGACCATATCAGAATAATATTTTCTCTGGAGACCCCGGTGGAGCAGTGAAATATTGACATAAAGGCATAGAGTAGCAAACAGTAGGAAACCTATTCTGTTTATATTTGTCTCTGTAATTCCTTTTAAGTGTTTCTACTAATAGCCTTATATAACCTTTTCTCTTGAAATGCCATAGTTCACGCACTCCCCTTATCCCCTGCTTGTCAGTAAAACTTCAAATTGAAAGGATTCATGTCCATAATCCTGTTTTGGCTTCTGTGAAAAGTAATTATTGTCGAAATGCCATGTTATTGAAGACAGTAACATCACTTCTTTCAAGAAATGGCTGGTAGAGACGATCAGTTATCTACCAAAATCAATCAGCTGCAGTAGATTGGACAAGTACTCTCTTACTTGTGAATTTTCTTGTGCTATATACAGTATATACAGTATACTCACAAAAAATAATTGAAGATGTGCTCTTGATAATGCAAATAACGTTGATTAAAAAGCATTAGGAAGGAGCATTACATAATTGTTTACTGTATGTTAACTTGAACCATTTTATAGTGCAAATACTGTGCTTGACATAAGTTAAACTAATGTTTCAAAGCAAAAAGTGACATGTTTATACTGTATGCATAAGAAACACGTCCTTATGTCAAGTTATGTAATGGGGGAAAAATAAAATTACTGAAAATTTCTGAATCCTCTGAACATACTGTAACTGATTTATTTTAATTGTTTTTATTTGCTCAGGTTTTATTTTCTTTTTTTTTTCTGGAATTAAAAAGGTAGGCAACACTGACGTGATTTGGTTATTTTATACACTTAAGAAGTTCTGTGTTGGCACTGAGAGGCTCTTCATAATGGATATTGGTCTGCAGTTCAGGACATGGAAGCTGTACAATTTCTGAATTTTCAGGTACTGTATCTACAAATATATACCAGAGCCTTTTTATAGTTCTGGCTGGCGGCCTGTGCTGTCTTTATCTGCATTAGGATTTCCTGCGGAGATTATCTGTGCATCTTGGAACATGGTCATTGAACATAACGATAGTTTACAGTGACAGAGGACACATGAGGATAATGGCTTGGACTGAGAGTAAAGTTCAGCTTGAAACAAGACGTTTCCTCATTAAGAAATAATGAGGCTCCAATGAATGAAAAAGTATAAACATACAAACATATTTGCTATAACCAAGACAATTTGCAATTAAGGCTAGTCCTTGTGGTAGATAAAAAAGGGAGGGGCTTTTCCATTACCTTGTCTCAAAAATTGCTACATGACTAAAGGTCTGTGTGCCGATATTCAGTGCCGACTACACTGACACTGGATTATGTGATATTCCAAATGTGATCTAATTAGGATTTCAGCATAACCCTTCTTGACTTGTACTGTGTTCTGTGCTATTCATCCAAGCATTCCGTTTTATTGCTTCTGTGCATTGCCTAAATGCTCAAAGTGATAAATCTACTGCAACACATACTGTAAATGTTTTTCCCATCATACAGTATACTTTCTGCCATCTATATATATTTATGTCTCATATTTTACTTACAGGTACCTGCATTGAAAGTTTTAAAACAGCGAAGATGAAAGATAAAGTTAGACGAGACACTTTTAGAAATTAAACAGCTTCTAGTAGACATTAGACACTTGTATGTTTAAAGGGATTATTAGTATTTTAGGGAATCTGTAACCTTCCTGATGAAGACCCTGTTGGATAAGCTTTAAATAACAATTGTGTAGTTTTGCCTACAGTACCATAATTAATACATATAATATATACTGTATACTGTACAGTCAGTATATTTTGCCTTTTCTTTACAGAGCAGATTAGCATATTAAGATGATAAATATACAAAACAGTTTGACTGCAAAATTCCTATGCTGCACTGGACCAAAGGGCTCCCTGCTCTCTGTGCCAGAATTCTTTGGGAAGGGAATTCTTTTAAAGATAAGGTGAAAGGCGTCAGGAGGCCACCTTATATTATTGCTTGGTTTCCATGGATACTGGTTTGCACATATTTACTTTCCTTCCCCTTTTGCGAAGTGAGGTTGCCATTTGGGAAGAACTGATATAAATGAAGTGTGACATCAAAGTATCTTTGTTGTGGTTCGGTGTTGGTTCGTCTGCTCTCCTTCTTGGGAAAACAAATGGCATTAAATATGAATATGAACAAGTAATACAGTAGGTTTATTCCATGCTGAAAAAAATAAAGAAAACACAACGTTTCTGCCGTGGAGCCTTCTTCAGGTGTTCAGGTGTCACACCTGAAGTAGGCTCCGTGGCCAAAACGTTGTGTTTTCTTTCTTCTTTTTTTCAGCATGGAATAAACCTATTACTTGTCCCTTTGCAGCCTAAGCATGCTGATGCAGCTACCCACCTTAAATATGAATAGGCCATTAGACAAATAAAATAAAAAAACACACTTTGAGGGAATGTCTCACAATATGTTGCCATTCCTATCACTTCCTGCCTCACTTTTGTCTTACAGTCATTTTTATTATTGCCTGAAAGAACTCTCATACTTAAGTGACTACAATAGTTTATATTATTTCAAAAAATTATACTGCATACCATGCTCAAAAGCTAGATTGTTGAACATGATTTAAAGTCCCAAATGGCAAATGATAATGTGAGCCTTGAATGCAGCCTTTTGTACAAAAGTAAATTCAGTGATACTGTAAGTAATGATCACTTTTCAAGTGAAAAATTGTTTCACTTGAAACAATGTGAAAAAGTAAAGAGAGACAGATCTGTGTATATGCATATAAACACATATACAGTACATTCCATTCAAAACAATTGAATGGCTTTGACTTCTCTATTGCTGGAAACAAAGCTGCAAATGTCTGAAGAGGCAACTGTGTGGTTTTGGACTGGGAGGTTCTTGAAAGGCATGCTGCATCTACAGTAGATATACTTAATGCAATTAACAAAAACTTATGTTGTCATGGGTCATTTATTAATAAACTTTATAGTTTTTTTTTCTGTTATAAACTTAACTAAATAGAGTTTGACATTGATCCTAAATTAAGCTTAATGCATTATGTTTTTAATGTTTGATTGATAAACTTTATTTCATTCTAATTTAACTGCATGGTGTGCTTAACAAGCCAACTCTTATGTGGAGTATTGCTGCCCTCTAGGGACATATGTACCTTTTTCACCCAATTGTTTTATAGTCCTTGTTTGACGATGCACATAATAATAATAATAATATAATTGCTTACACTTATATAGCGCTTTTCTGGACACTCCACTCAAAGCGCTTTACAGGTAATGGGGACTCCCCTCCACCACCACCAATGTGCAGCATCCACCTGGATGATGCGACGGCAGCCATAGTGCGCCAGAACGCTCACCACACATCAGCTCTCAGTGGGGAGGAGAGCAGAGTAATGTAGCCAATTCATAGAAGGGGATTATTAGGAGGCCATGATTGGTAAGGGCCAATTGGAAATTTGGCCAGGACACCGGGGTTTCACCCCTACTCTTTTCGAGAAGCGCCCTGGGATTTTTAATGACCACAGAGAGTCAGGACCTCGGTTTTACGTCTCATCCGAAGGACGGCGCCTGTTTACAGTATAGTGTCCCCATCACTATACTGGGGCATTAGGACCCACATGGACCACAGGGTGAGCACCCCCTGCTGGCCCCACTAACACCTCTTCCAGCAGCAACCTTAGTTTTTCCCAGGAGGTCTCACATCCAGGTACTGACCAGGCTCACACCTGCTTAGCTTCAGTGGGTTGCCAGTTGTGAGTTGCAGGGTGATATGGCTGCTGGCTTACATAATTAAGCCAAACCTTCATATACGAAAAACAGTTTCCTTGACCTGATAATAGCAACAAATAACTGACAAACTGCTTTAATGCTCTATATATGGCAAAATTGTGAGACCAGTTAAATATGTAAATAAAAACTAAACAACGAGGATTGTACTGTAATACAGCTATACATCTAAATTTCTTATAAAAAGTAATAACCACCATTTTTTGCCTTTTGAGCACATATTTTCTGTCCACATATTGCATGTCCCTCAGAAAGCTATTCAATTTGTAATGGAGTTTCTGACATTCAGGACAGTGCGTGCAGAATTCTATGTTGGAAGAAAACGGTTTACTATGTAGTGCATACATTACCATGAGCATTGCTATGTTTCTAACTAAAGGCATTTCTTGGCACAAAATCTTCACGAGTAGGCTCTGGGAAATGGGTCGGCTCAATTTTACTCACAGGTTTGTGGAAGGTTAAGAGTCTTCCTCTCGATATTTACTTGCCCTTAACCCTTAACAGATATGTTTATGTGACCCCCTGGGATGGCCTGGTTGAATTTATTGGTGTTTCTGTTTACTGCTGTCAGATGTGCCTGTGTTAGAAAACCATTTATCTTTTACATTATTGTTTATGTTCTGGTGTCTGCTGCTCTTCAAAAAGATGTCTTATCAGCATGTAACTGCAAGTTTTCATGTCAGATACCAGTTGTTGTGGATCATGCTGATTTATACGGTATGTATTGGAATGTGAGAGAATTACAGCTTGCATCACATCTCTGAGGTACAGTACATTTTATTTGGATAAGGTATACAAAATTGGAAGAATATGCTATTAGCTGAGACCATTATGTCTGTACCAGATCTGAGTGTAAATTATTGTGTTATACATTAGAGAGTGTGTTTAGTTTAATCTTAAATGACAGTAAAGACAGATATGCTTGCACATACAGTATAGTACTACCACAGCATGCCTGTTAACCCATGTGTGATTAACTGGCATGCAGCATACAGTTCCATCAACAATACATAATTATAATAATAGTGCATAATAATCATAATAGTGTGATTCCTGAATAAATAACCCCAAGTTATATAAATATCACTGACCTTTATATTCCAGTAAACAAATGAGTGAAGGACAATTGGTTTGCATTCTGGAATGCTGTGCAACAAAACAGAATAAAGCAGATATGTTAGTTTAAAGAGTATGAAGCAGCTTTCCATGTTCATAACCAAAACAAGCATCACAAGCACCTCAATCCTTTAGATAACTCCATACTTAATGTAAATTGTTATTTTTTTGTTTTATTCTCCACCGTCAACAGTTTGCTAAAGCCAAACTGCCCCACCACAACTTTGCAACACATTCTTAGATTTCTTTAGCTCTGAGATCGACAACATCCAACATCACATTCTCTCCACTACCCATGTCATTTCCATACCTCCTCCCTCCTTATCCAACTTTTCTGGTTCCCTTCTCTCCAACTTCTCTCTTCTTGACTCAGCATCCCTCAATAAACTAGTTACACAGATGAAACCCACCACATCTAATTCAGATCCCATTCCCATTCCCTCTTCTCTTTGTCCCATTGTCCTCAATATTATAAATGAATCCTTGAGCACTGGTGTTATACCAACGGTCCTAAAAACTCCTGCCATTACCCGCGTGCCAGAAAAGCCTGACATGGCTCTGGATAATCTAAACAATTTTCACCCCATCTCCAACTTACCCTTTCTTGCAGAAACTCTAGAATGTGCTGTCACATTTCAGTTACAGTACATAACCACCTCATGGCAAATAACCTTTTCGAACCCCTCCAATCTGGCTTCTGTCAACTTCACAGCACAGAATCTGTCCTGGTCAAAGTCACTAACAATCTTCTAATAGCTTCTGATTCTGGTTCTCTTTCTATACCCATCCTTCTTTATCTCAGTACTGCTTTTGACAATGTTTGACCATGACATCTTAATTTCTCGTTTTGAGACTGTGTTTGGAGTTTCTGACACTGCCCTCAAATGGTTCAAGTCTTACCTCACTGATCGCTATCACATTGTCTCTCTTAATGGGTATAGGTCTGAAATTGGTCTTGTTAAGTCTGGTGTTCCTCAGGGCTCAATACTGGGCCCCTTGCTTTTCAGCATTTAAATTTTCTCACTTGGTCAGCTTTTAAGATCACATGGCCTCAGCTATCATTTCTATGCTGATGATACTCACATATACATTCGTCACAAACCTGACACTGATGTGACTGTCTCTATTCTATCTAATTCCATCTCTGACATAAAAACTTGGATGACTCAAAATTTCCTTCATCTTAACTGTGACAAAACTGAAGTCGTGCTTATTGGCACCCCCCATCAACTTTGTAAAGCCAATCCTGTAACCCTACTGTATCTGTAGATGGCTCTGTACTTGAGCTTCAGTCTAAATTGAAAAACCTTGGGGTGATATCCGATTCCGGATTAACATTCGACCCACACGTGCAGCATATTGTCAAAACATTTTTTCACCTCAGAAATATTGCTAGGCTACGCCAAATGTTACCACTAACTGTGGTTGAAAAGCTGATCAACACATTTGTGTTCTCCCGAATTGACTACTGTAATGCTGTACTGGCTAGGGTTTCAATTGTAAATCTACATTGAACAAACTGCAGTATGTCCAAAATTCGGCAGACAGAATCCTGACCAGGTCTAGTGCAAGTGATAACATTACTAAGGTTGCTGCTGGAAGAGGTGTTAGTGGGGCCAGCAGGGGGCGCTCACCCTGTGGTCCATGTGGGTCCTAATGCCCCAGTATAGTGACGGGGACACTATACTGTAAACAGGCGCCGTCCTTTGGATGAGACGTAGAACCGAGGTCCTGACTCTCTGTGGTCATTAAAAATCCCAGGGTGCTTCTCGAAAAGAGTAGGGGTGTAACCCCTGGCCAAATTTCCCATTGGCCCTTACCAATCATGGCCTCCTAATTAATCCCCATCTATGAATTGGCTTCATTACTCTGCTCTCCTCCCCACTAATAGCTGATGTGTGGTGAGCGTTCTGGCGCACTATGGCTGCCGTCGCATCATCCAGGTGGATGCTGCACATTGGTGGTGGTGGAGGCGAGTCCCCATTACCTGAACAGTGCTTTGAGTGGAGTGTCAAGAAAAGCACTATATAAGTGTAAGCAATTATTATTATTATTATTATTATTTTATTATTATGATTATGATTATGATTATTATTATTATTATTATTGTTATTATTATTATTATTATTACTCCTATCCTGGAGTCCTTGCACTGGCTTCCTGTCAAATTCTGTGTGGACTTTAAAATCCTCATGCCCACCTATAAGGCTCTGCATGGCTTGGCACCTCAGTACCTGTCTGAACTATTATCGCTCTATTCCTCACCTCCCAATCTTCGCTCTTCTAATTCTGGTCTACTAACTGTCCCCCAAGCCCGTCTATAATCTGTGGGTGACAGGGCCTTCTCCTGTTATGCCCCCAAGCTCTGGAACTCTCTCTCCAAGGATATCAGAGAGTCACCTTCTCTAAACTCCTTCAAATTCAGACTCAAAACCTTCTTCGTTAGAAGAGCTTTAACTTAACTGGTTTCATTCTTCACCCTTTGCTTTTCTTAGTACCACCATCCCCGGTCTCCTCTGTATATTGTAATTGTGTTTTATCTTGTGTATTCTTTTTATTTATTGTTGTTGTAATTATGTAAAGTGCTTTGAAGCCACCTTTAAAGGCACAATATAAAATAAAGTTTATTATTATTATTATTATTATTATTATTATTCTCAGCTTTTAGACTGACCCCTTTTTTGAAGATTTAGCAGGTGACTCCAACTTTCCTACTTTTCAGGTTTCTTGGGATAAACTAAAATGTGTGACTAAATTTTAGTTTTTGTCAGCCAAGATAGCACACCTTCATAATTTAAAACCCTTTCAAGTAGCTGAGTTGAAAATTGACAAATACTAGCAACATCCATTGCTGCTTTGGCTTGGCTCAATATAAGTTGCTACGATATATACTGATGGAAAAAAGAAACGCAACATTTTCTGGAATGTGAATACTATAGTTATAGCTTATGTACTTTCACAAAAAGTTGTCAATTTGTTTTAAGCCCTTTGCCCAGCAATACAGCTCATGCAGTGAGACATTGCAACTCGCCAATCACCTGAAAGCTCATTAGGTGCACCTTTACCCAACAAGGTCCTTTAAAAAGGCCATAATTCAAAGCTTAGGTCACTGCAAGAAAAAGGCCACATTCCATAATGCCTCGAATGTCACCAGACACTATGGCCAGAAACCATGGAGTAAGCCACTCCAATGTGTCCTGACTGCAGTTTCAGCAGACCGGCAGGACAGATGACTGTCCAAGATCCAGTCGCCCTCAGGTGACCACACCAGACCAGGACTGACATCAGACTGGTCCATCTGAGAGATAATTTCAGATCTGCCACTCATACTGGTGCTGAAACAATGCCCGCATCAGTGACAGGACAGTAAGGCTCCATGCTGCTGGCCTTAGACCAAGGCAACCTGTCAGAAGCCCTCTGCTCACACCTCCTAGACGTCACACCCGACTGGCTTGTGGCAGACTGGGGCTGCGATGGACTCATCATCAGTGGCATCAGGTCCTCTTCACGGATAAATCACTCTTCAGCCACGCAGATGGGAGGGTCGAAGTGTGGAGGAGGTGTTGCATTTCTTTTTTCCATCAGTATATATTTATAGTGAAATGGAAGCATTTAAATATTGCAACAATAAATTTAAACTTTACTACTAATATCTGCTCCAGTTTAACCTAACTACCACATTAATTTATTATAGTATACTATTTAAATACAGTGGTACTGTACATGTTTTTTACCTTTAAAATTATTTGTTTTAATAGTTAAATCTATTTAAGTTTTTCTAAAAAAACTGAATACATTTAATTTCTTTATTGAGAGAAGTAAGAGTTTGAGAAATTTATACATTGTGTGAGAATGAAAAATTCTGTGTGTGAAGATGAACAAACAGGTGCTATTCAAACGGATAATTTATGTCAAGTTTATATGACACATTAAGTGAGTCTGATACAAATTAATCAAATTCCACTTGTTCATGTGTTATAGATTTGGAGTACATACATGACTATGCTTAAAAGGGAACAGCAGTCTCAATTCCAGTTTATTAAATCTCAGTAACAAAATCTTGTAAATTTTTTGCCATTATAGAAACATTTTACAAAACGTGAATCAAGCACAAAATTGCAAACTTTGTGACAGCACTGTAAGTCGCCATGTTGTCACAAACCCCTGGTCTTACCACAGGCGAGAGTGAGAGTTCCTACAAATTGCAACATGACGCGTTACCTTCCAAAGTTTCCAACGTGATGTGCATGTAGAGTTAAAAAGTAGGTTTTATTTATCGGCAAAACCGTCTTGAAGTCGAGAAATACTTCGTTGGGATTCTCAAGCCTGCTTGTTTGCAATGTAATAGGGCTGCTTCTCCTCACTGGAAGTTTGTTGCCTCATTTTCAATCACAGAATATGGCGCTGCGCATACCTGGACATTTAATCTATGTTTTGAAGTAAATTGGAGGTTTTACAAGTTACTTTGTACATTTTACTTTTATTGTGGTTTGAAATGCACTCTTCAGTGGTGATTCTTTCTAACCCCGAAATATAAAAATAGCGTTGCAGTACCCCTTTAAAAAAAGGCAAAACGACAATGTTTTGTGTTATGCACTTAATCTAGAAATTGAGAAATTGTGCTGTCTTCCAAACATCGCTCATTTTAGTTCAGCTGCAGATAGACCAACTGCCAGACTTGTCATATACTTGGCTGGTTTGGAAGGCTGAGAAGGAAGCTGTGAAACAAGGTTAAGTTCTGAATCTAATAGCAAAGCATTGTTAAAAATGATAAGGAGACAGAATACAACATAATTCCTGAAAAGCAGTCTGCAAGGTGGCAAAAATAGAATTAAATTATAAGGTATGAATATAGCAAACGTAGAATGGAATCAGGCAAATTACAGTACGTTCTTGTAATAGGTTCTTCACTTCCAGGTTTAAGGCAGTGTACAGTAAGTATAATCTTACTGCCACATAGATTTACTATTGCTTTTAAGTTTTGCAGTCATTTAAGCAGTGCATTGAATCAATAAAATTGTATATACTGTAGGTCTTTTGTGTACATGCCAAAGTGAACAAAAATGTAATGGAGGATATATTTGAACACTGCAGTGCACTCTAGTTAGACCACATGTGAAGTACTCATACAGTTATATTCTCCAGATCAGTTAAAGGATAGAGAAAGTCCTTGAGTCCAATAAAAAGAATAACAATTTCAGTGATTAAGCTCCGTGACTTGAATGAGTCAAATCGTTTCTGTCTCATCTGATTATTCTTGTAAGAATTTTAACAGGTATATGTGAGCCTCCGGACCAAACATATGTAACTTTAATTTACTCATCCACCTAATTAAAAGCCTTATTGAAAACATAATGTTCTAGAAGTCAGAAGGAAAGACAAAGCTGAACTTGGCAGGGGATTAACTAATGCCTTCCAGTTAACTTTATTTTAGCAAAGCAACTGAGAACATGATTGTGGTTTGTGTAGTAAGATATGAGGAAAGCCGTTCAAATACCGTACAGTATGTCTGCAGAGCAAACATATAATTTAATTACTAATTAGGAATGTTATAAATGAGCAACATTTACTGTGTGTCTGCATTGCTATTTTTCTGAATGATTTCTATCTAGGATTTACCTTTTCCCTACCATTTACCAATTCTCTCATTACATTAGAGCACTGTTGTGTGCAATTCATTCAAAATTACTGGCTACTCTAGAAAATACTCTAAAATGGCATTGTCAAGATGCACTTTTGGCTATTGGCTCTCGAATAATTGAAGGGACTTTTGTGAGAAATACCATATTCTGATCATGGCTTATAGATATCACACACCTATGTAAACAGGAAGAGACCTAGATTTTGGGGTATAATTGAATACAGTTGTAAAGACCTGAAATGTGTCAAATTCTTGAGGTTCATTTCACAAAGTGCTCTGCAGCTGTGTATATTGGACATGTTTGTTTAATTCTGTTTTGAACAGATGTTGGAGTTGCTGCAGGAGAGAGGAGTCTCAAAATAAGTGTTGATTTTATATTGAGTGATTATTTATAAAAATTTGATTTAGTGTTTCTGAGTTTTTTAAAAATGAAGGTGAACTATTAGTGCTGCAAGGTGTCATTGAGATTTTGGGAAGGGGCAGTTTGTACACATTCAAAGGCTTCTGGGTAATGATACTTTCAAACTCAAATTAGAGAACTCAGTAATTTTCATGCCAAAATCCTTTTCAATTTAGAATATAGATGTTTCTCTGTGTTCCAAAATTTAATATATATAGTATTTTACTGTACTACATTTTAAAACATCAGAGATTTTAACATCCATTTTTTTATTAAAGGTTTTGCTGAAAGTTTGAGATGTCTGGCATCTAGTTTTAGTATTTGTAAGTTCCTTTATCTGTTCTTTCACATTTTGCTGGTCATCCCTGGTACATTCCTATTTCTGGATCTTTGCCAATGTAGCTGTCAGTGTCAGTGATGTATATAACTGGGAACTTGATAATCGTAAGCTTTGCACCCATTGACTTTTTGTACTTAGAGAATTAACAATGCACAGAACAGTTTACCAAGCCATATTGTGGGGTAAGAGGTGTTAGCATCTTTCAAAAGTAAATTTGACATAGTGATAAAATCACTTTGTCTGTATAGAAAGATATTTTAGTCACCAAGATTTATGTTCTGAATTTCAAAGCTATGCACACAACAGCAAGACAGTTCTTTGCAGAGTATTGGGAGACATGCTGCTTATCATTAAGAGTGTACAGTACTCAAATACAAAAGCCCCATTCATAGAGAAGTGGCTGAATTCCAGAAACTCATCTCACTATGGTAAGCTTTAGAACTGTCTTAAAGGAGCCTCAAATTTAAGATGCTGTGTTTCACTAATTCTCAGGAAAATTTCAGGAAATTGGATAAAAAACATAGTTTTTATGTTTAGAATACATACTGTATGATTTCTTTGGATACTATTCATATCCATCTGTGTTTTGCTGCTTCATTATTTATCATTCTTTTAATACATAAGCATGTTTCTTTTCTAAATACATACAGTACATATGATTTTGTGCCAGGCTGTATTTACATTTTTGTGTGATGAGCAAATCTTGTTTTATGGGAATCAAAATCTGCTTTTCTGCGGCCAACTGTGACTTGCCAAGTAGCAATTTTCATGGCTGCTTTTTAATTGATTTTATCAACATGTATTGTCTTGCTCAAGGCATTTAAAGGATGTTTGTTTTCCAAAATGCTTTACCTTTTTGTTTTGCTTACATACTGGACTGCATTGTATTAGTAACAGGCATGCATCTGACCACCTGGTTAACACAGAATCATTGCACATTAGTACTGAAGAAAATCAAAACCTATAAATCTATAAAGATTGTTTTCTTGTTGGTTCTTTTCCGGCTCTGAGCTGTTGTACAGCCAAGTCTTAATTTCATACAAGGTGGGTATATAATATAAAAATGTGTTTTTGAAATTACAGTTATATATTAATTTACTGCTCAATTTCCCTTCATGTGTTGTTCAAATTTAAATCTTAAATAAACATAAATGTCAATAGAAAGTCATTGAGTATTACAGCATTGCAATAAATTTGAGAAACAGTAAATTAGACTTTATTAGCAAGGACCTTTACCCAATGCTGTCAGAGGTGCAAAACAGAATTGAAAAACAATTTTGGTTTTTATAGGTGATACATTAATTAGTAAAACAAACAATGATTTTACCATTACAAAAGCAAACGTGCAACATCAGATTTGCTTTCTTTTTGTATAGCCGGGATTTCGGGCAGCACAGTAATGCAGTAGTAAGTGTTGTGGCTTCGCAGGGATGGGGACCAGGGTTAATTTCCTGGGGTGCTATCTGTGCGGAGTTTGTATGTTCTTCCTGTGTTTGCATGGGTTTCCTCTGGATGCACCAGTTTCCCCTCACAATCTGAAGACATACTGGTACAGTAGGCTAATTGGCATGGGAAAATAGTCCCTGGTGTGTGTGTTTGTGTCTGTGTGTACCTGTGTGTCCACCTAGGGTATATTCTGCCTCATTGCTTGCCAGGTTATGGGTCAGCTCCTCCGCAATCCTGCAGCAAAAAGTGTTTGGAAGATGGGTGGATTGATTTGAGATTTTTTGGGGTCTTCAACGGGTCATGCTCTTGTGGGATTATGTTCTTGTGGTTACACTAGGTCATGATATGACCTTTAGAGTTACCATTAGGTTCATATGTTAATGTACTTACAAGAGCTCCTATTTTTAATCCTTTAGCCTTTTTTTGCACCAAGGGTACAGTATATTTTTCTCTAATATTACACATCACAGTTATAAGACACAGAAATGCATAGATACAGAAAATAAAATTAAATATACTTAACTGAATTTGTATGAGGATTTCCATCATTAATCTGTAACATCTTATAATGTCATTGTAAGTTTAATATTAGACCTCTGGACAGAAAAAGCATAATATTCACCTTAGTTTTGTTAATGAAGATACAGATCTGTAAGGTCTTGTTTACGAAGCCAAAAAATGTTTAATATAAATCTTTCATGAATATAAGATAATTGAAGAAAACTATCTTAGCATTAGCCTTGAGAACTTGATGTCAACACCTTAAGGCAAAAGCCCAATTTTAGATCATGTTTAGAATAAAAAATACAAATTTTAGTCATATTTGCCTGTATGTGGCATATCTGTATGTGGTAATCTTTATAATATCAATGAGCACTTTGTAAGGCTGTTTTGAATTGGATATGCATCCTTTGGCATTTCTTTATTATTCTATTCCTGTGTGTGTACCATGTAATAAACTGAAAGGGCATTGCATAGTTTGTAATTTCCTATATATTCTATTTTCTTACCAAAAAATGAAAGAACCCTGATACCCCTCATGTGGTTTAGTCCACATCCAGCAGTGATTATTGTTGCAATGCAGCAGCATCCACAAGTTCTTCACAGATGTCCTTAGAGATATAAATTAGAATATAGATATACTGTAGAACTCGGTTTTCTTCTCACAAGAATTGAAATCTGCTTTGTGACATTTCTTAAAGCCTGCAGTGTTTGTTTTCTGTTGGTGTTCTTTTTTTATAGTATGTGCAACCCTATTAACTCTTTAGACTCTCTGAGATGATGGTTAAGCCAGGTCATATTTTGGGCCATGCCTTCTGTGTTGGTCACAGTTTAATATACCATTCTTTAATATTTAAGGCCAGTGTATATACAGAATTAAATATCATACATTTGCACACTTGTATACAGTATGTACAATATAAAACAGAAGAATGAAGCATGTGTTCATATTTGTTTTAAGTTGTCCTGGTTGTGATTGTACAAAATGATTGATGGTTAAAATATTACATAAAAATATTGATTTCATGGCCCCCCTTGAACCAAAAAAGGTAAAACATCAAAATTTGATGTTATTATGTTTTGTTACCTTAATTTCATTGTTCCATCCACTTTATATTTACCTTTGTATCTTCTTTTTAATTCTTTAATTTAGTTTATCTAACTGGGTTGATAAATGAGAAAAAAAGGATTATGTTTCTATTATTCTGTCTGGTCATTTATTAAGTTTCCTGTAGTTTTCCTCATTGCACAGGAAAACCAGGTTGTAATGACATCATTTGTAGTGGCAAAGAAAGACATAAAGTACTGTAACACCATCTCTTTCTTTCTCTAAAGAGTCAACCACTTACTTGACCTATAGCCTTTGATCTGATCCTAAAATGAACTGTGTATGATCCTAAAATCTACTGTATTGTTTTTCAGTTGGCTTATGCTGTCCTTATATACAGTACATAACTTCGACATTTTCATGGATGAATATCTCAATTCTGGTCATGAAGACTGATTTAATGTAAATGCTGGTTAAAAAGGTTGTTTGTTAAAAAAATATGTTTGCTTGTCTTCACACAGAATACAGAAACATCAAAACTAGTGGATTTTTTTCATTGAGAGATCATGCATTTTTAGTTTTCTAACATTAGAGGCATGTGTTAGTACAGACATCTGCTATGCACTTCACCTCTCATATTCTGTTCTGCTTCAAGCCCTCCGTTTGAAATCCCAGTTTTATTTTATTAATCAGTGTGCTGATATGGGGAATTACAGATCTCTTCACAGGGTCATAGATAAAAACAGCATGTACAGGTATGTGCTCCTTGTACTGTCTCTATTTCACAATTTATGGATTTTCCATCAATGTATGTTTTTCGCCGGGATCACTCTGAACATACAGTATGTACAGACAATTATTTTTTATCAAGTCATTACTGGCTGCTCTCTATAGTGGCTCTCTGCATGTACACGTCATATTGTCTCCTCTAATGTGAAACCAGTCTCGATTAAACTGTGTCTATATAATACAGTCTTCCCAGGATTTATTTTATTTTCATTTTGTTTTAGGGTCAAATTGAAAGATTTTGATATTTACTGTATAAAATACATTTCATACTTGTCATAAGGCCATAATTATATATTTTTTTAGTTCTCAAGGTTACCATTATTTTCTAAGTTGGTCTGATGCGCCCATTTAGTTTTTACCTGTAAGGAGCGCACTCATTTTAAAAGGTCAAGAACAAACACACTGAAGGGCAACCCTTCATAATTTGTAGACTTCAAAGGAAGAAAACAATTTGAATTATTTCACTTTGAAGGTTTCAGTTGCTCAAGCACTGATTAACACCATCTTTCAAATGCCAAATACATTGTGTACTAGTTGTGTACAGAGAAGGGGAAAAGTACATTTCTTAACATCATAAGAAAAAAAAATCAAGATTATTTATAAATGGTCTTGGTTTCCCAGAGGACAAAACACTTTCATTTTTATTTTTGTCAGTTTTTAAGTTTTCATTTGAACATCTCTAATACCAACAACAATTTTCAGCTCTGGTTTTCAGGTTCTCTAACTCTTACTTTTCTAGTTATCACAGACCAGAGGAGGTGTGAATTAAATGCAAAGATATCTGTACTGTTTAAGTAACTACTACTAGTTGCCCATGGCTGGGATCATTTACATTGACAGTTATTTCAAAATTCAGGGAGTTGGCTGTAATGTAGTTTCTTCCATTTTGTCTTCAAATTACATCTAATTCTTTTTAAAGTAACATTTGACACATTCTCTTTCCTCAAATGTAACAGGGAAATTGTCATCACCAAAATGTTTTTTTTTTTTAATATGGGTATATTGTATACTACATTACAAGTTTTTGAGGCTGTGTTTTTTGTTTGTTAATCACTTAAAAATTCAAAAAAGAGAGTGAGGGCACAACCATTTTGCTGTGATGTTTTCTTTGAGCCCTGTCAAGTTTAGTTTTATTTTTAAAGCTCTAATCTTGTTTTTCAAATCATTTTTGTGATATATGCATTAATAAAATCAATTAAAAAATCAATTTAAATTATAAATCAATGTAAAATCAATTTAAATCAAAACAGATGAATCAATCACATTATCCTGTTACAAAATTGGGTCTTTTACTTAGAACTAAAAATTGCCCATTAAAATCTCTCTTTGCCACTGGCAGATCTCACAGTGAAGACCCTGAGTGCTTTGTAAATACAATCTTAAGAATCTTCCCTAAATTGAGCCCCACAGGAAAAAACGTGCCTCAATCTTTCAGCGGGGAATTCCCTCAGTGTGGACGGGGTTAATGCAAGTGGCATTCAGAGGCTGGTGTGCTCTGCTGTTCAGCCATCAGTGGGAGGGGGGGGCATGAGGCTGGTTTGTATTTTTTAGTACTTGTTCCCTCCCCCTCTGCCTCTCAGCATTTCTGAAGGGTCAGGTAACAGGGCTGCTCCTGACAAACGCATGCTTCCTGTGCTAGCCTAATCATGGCAAGATGAGGGGCCGCACTCTCTGAGGATGGAGAAGAAAGTCTGCGTGATCCAGACAGATTTCCACCAATACCGTCCGACCATTACCATCCAAACCAAGCCACTGGCACACGTAAGGCACCTCTTCTTTCCACTTGGTGTTGACACTTCCGTAAGGGTGGGCATTTTTTCACTCTTATGGGTTATAGGGAGGAATTCCTTTCACATGCTGTCTTCACTTCTGAAGAATAATATGGCTTCTCAATTGTTTACTGTAAAAAGGGGGCTTTTGGGATGGTAGTTGGTGCTTCAGTGACAAAGGTGACATGCACAAATTTATCCTGAAAGCGCTGGAGAATGTATCTGCAAGTTAATGAATTTATATAGAGTAGTTTTTTTTTTTCAGTTAGTTATTCTCCAAAAGGCAGTACAAATGTAAGGGAAACTGTCTCTTTAGACAGTATTGTATTCACATTTAAATCTAAATATTTTAAAATTATTGGCCATGCTTATCCTGTCTTGAACTCCATGCAGTATATGTGCAATGGAAAATACTGTACATGAATGAACATAGTTGTACTATGATTTGCTAAAAGCCTTTATATTGTGATCTAGCAGGAAGAGTCTGTGGCATGATGGTTCTTCAGCGGTGATAGCAACTGAGGCTCCATTATTCTAAAGCAGTTCATGCTTCAGTATTGCCCCATATGTTCCATGAACCTACAGTAATACAGGTATATTTCACTGTGCACACCGAGGAGTTTCTAACTTCATGCAACCCCGTGCTGCTAATGTTTTTTTCCACTGGTGCTGCAATAAACATAATTCTCAGACTGCTGCACAGAAGTTTTATTTTAAATGAGATTGCAACAGCATTTTACCATGAAGATTAATGTCTGGGAAAATAATAGAATGGAAATAAAATACAAAATACGAATTTAAAATATAAAGTGTTGAATGAGCTAGGCTTAATTTACATAACCAATTGACAAAATGAATAAACTTTCTATATATAAATAAATATGGTCATATCAAAAATGATAATCTGACCAGTACTGGACTACATCACCATAAGGAATCCAGACAGGTGTAATAATATTTTATGCATTTTGTGCAAGGCTGTTATTCATGTCACGTGGGTTTCAACATGCTGTAGCTCTATTCAGAATTTCCTGCATACCAACTTAATATGGTGTATTGCAGTCTGTGACTGTGTTATGAATAAAGTGAATAGTTGCAATGAATGATTTCTGATTCTTAAACACTGCAGGTCACAAAAACTGAGATAAATGAAAGCTAAAGATTATTTCTAAAGAGTTCTGGAGATTTTAATTTGTTGTTCTGGGTTTAGAGCTTGTATTATCATTTGCATTTAAAACATTCTCAAAAGTGCAGTAAAGATAAACTTGGCTCCATAACAATACATTTAATGTCTGCTCATTGTAGATGTCAGGAATAGATACCATTACATTTAATGGCACTAGGCCATTAGAATCACATATCTTATGCCCTTTTTAGTTCCATATGTAAACACTTATATAAAGGATAAAGCAATAACGATTTCTGGAATTCCAGACTCATGCCTACAACTGTTCCTTTTTAATAGCTCATATCCAGGCTTGTGGCAAAGGCGTGCAAGGGATTTGTTATTTGAGCTGTTGCGTTTTATCATGTATTTAAACACAGTCAGTTGAATGAAATACATACACCTGAGGGCTGTGTGCAGCCCACTAAGACTAACACCTGGGCCGTAAATACTGTATATGACAATTCCTAATCTAGTTCAGTTTGGATGCTTTGAAAGTATTTTCTTTTTTACTATTCCAACCCCCTTGGTGTCTAAACACATCCTGTAGCAGATGGACTTTGAACCTATTTATGGGTAAAACAAAATCAAGACACTTTATGCAACATGGTGATATTGAATCACTCATCTCAGTTGCAGGTGAAAAACAAGGCATATAAAGCTTTAATGAAATCATGTTTAATAAAGGTCCCATCTACTGTCATATTCCACTGTCAATATCCACTAGCTGCATGGCAGAATTGGCTTTTCTGCTTGTGTTTCATCATTTTCATAATAAGAATAGAGAGACCTCTTTTTTCTTTAAGGAACTGGATCACCGTTTCATAAGAATCAAAGCCGTGAAGGAAAAACTCATTTTATATACACAGTTTTGTTTAAACAAGCAGATGCCAGAGATTGTGATGAGTGGAGGGTAGGCTGAAGTCATAGCCCACTGATTACAATGTTACAGAAGTTTACTCTCAGCCCTCAGAGCCTGGGAGTAGCCATAGACTATAGACTTGAGTTTATCACACAGGCCAATGAGGTGGAAGAATAGTTATCGAACAGGACTTGTACTGCAGGAATAGTAAGTATATTGACCTGACTCTCCTCTGGGGCAAGAGAATGGGGCATTAGGACGGTGGAGGGAGGACGGTAACCTCAGAAACACTGTGCAGTAGATACACATACTGTAAAAATGTCATACAGTAATAGAGTGATCAACATTGTAGAGCCAGTGTAATTTGGAAAGAATGGTGAGGGCATTAGAAATGCTGGTTAGAAAAGATTTGTCAGGGTGTTAGTAAGCATTTCAACTGAAACCATATGTTCCTCATCTATGCTGCTGTCACACATTAATGCTGCCTGCAGATCCTGTATAGAGTTTCCAATTTCAAGCCACTGCGAATTGCCTCTAGGAATTTGTGAACAAAAAATTGAAATTTGGGAGTGTCTTCCCCTTGGCTTTGAGCCATGTCAAAGCTATAGTCCTAAAACCACATGCTCCAGTCAACAGTATCAAGTGGCAAACTACTGTACTGCTGCTAAGAGTTTGCTTGCCTATACTGTGGTAGTTCTTTTAATTTCCTCTTTTTTACTGTATGTAACATTTACAATGTACAATTAGTAATTGTGCAGGTACAATAAGCTAAAAAAATGGCTAAAACGATAATAAGGCTAGCACAAAGTGGAGAAGAAATGCATGTGCTACCTAAACAAAAGTAAATAAGAAGTAGAACATTACTCAGTTGTATGGAGGCACCAAGCATCTCTACAGTGAATGAAACTAGCAAGTTACATTTCCAGTTTAAGAATTAAAAGTATTAGTGGAATATGGTGTGAAAAATATTGAAGGATATAGTTGAGAGCCAAGTCAATGTACAGTAGGTGCTGTTTGAACAGATGGAGTCATGTGTACATACTGAACATACTATTCCCTCACATAGGAGGCTCTTAAAATGCAGGAATAAAGGTGGGATACAAAGTTTTGTCCTGCAACACCTGGGGCGTGAACCAGGGTCTCCAGTGTAACGCAACAGGGAACAAGCCACATGAGCCACATAAAGGAGACCTCCTTCAGCCCAGGCTGCTGAGGTCCTTGCTACGCTCAGGGAGGGCGATGACGTCACCGTATCCGAACTAGGTCTGCCACATAAGACCATGGAGCTTGTAGTAAAGGTGTAGTCCAGTGAAGATAAATCTACTGTCTTTTTAACTGTATTGTGAAATCAAAGTAAATCATATGAATTCTAAAGGCATTTTCTACTTTAAGATTTTGAACCAACCAATTTCTTGTTTTGATTTACTCTACTCAATTAAACATTTAAAGTAGAAAATTTTTAACATATTTAGGTATTTAATATTTAAGGAGCTGTCAAGAGAATGCAAGATTTGATGAGTCATTTAAAATACAGGTCAGAATGCTGGGATTTCTTATGAAACTCAGTTTACATTGATTATCTGCTTTAGATGATACAGCATTTCAGAAACCTAAAAAAAATGTTTTAATTGAATTTGTAAATGTATTTTGTCTTATTGAATGACACATTCTTAGACCATGATAGCAAATTTTGCAGTTTCTTTACTCAAAATCAATTTATGTTCCAAAATAATAATCTAGAATAACATCGTTTAGGTCACTAAAAATTTGGTTTCATCCCCAGTTTATAGAGTAGACGTTTTGCATTTCTGGAGTTCTATTTGGAAGGTCAATGGGGTTCAGCTGAGGTTGATATACAATATAGAAACGTCATGCTTTTTGTGGTGAACTCAACTACAGTAGATTAAAATGATTTTTTACCTTTAAAAAGATTAATTTGTAAACTACTTTTTTTTCTGCTTCACATGAATAATCTGTTTCTTATTATTATTAACCTTGAGTGGAGTATTTGCTTGTTTAAGTACAGCCAATGTTATTTTAGTACATTTTAGTTTTCATTTTTAAATTGAATTTCCAGTTATTCTCTGTTTAAACCTCTCCACCCTAGTTTTCATTTACCATTTGTTAATCAATGTAAGTTCACTGTAATTCAAGAAAACACAAGTTTATTGTAATTCATGAATGATTCATGATTTCAGTACATACAGTATGAACATTTTAATTCAATAATTACATTTCTGTGGCTTCTAAGTGAACTACTGTATACATACTGTATAATAGTTACTGTATAGTATTTACACCTGGTAGTGTTCAGGGGACAAAAAATGGACACATAAAATTCCTATATAAAGCTTTAATACATATGTTTCTATAGGAAGAAGTAAACTACTGGGGCCTCTTGGCAAAGTGGGTTATATGGAGAATAAACGTAATACTTAAAGGCTCTTAATAGCAAATGCTTCTGGCTCTTGTAGAAAAGGATACTTGCCAAATAGAGTAGAGATACAGATTTGTTATGATACTGCATCTTTACGGAATGAAAAATAACACAAATTCTAAGTGTCATTAATCTCAGGATAGTGTGTAGATATTTTAAGGCAAAGACTATGAGCCAAACATCAGCGCTTACAGTGTGAGTAATGGCAGAAGACTCTGGAAAGTGTACTGTACAGTATGTTTTAGAGGAGGCAAAAGTCTTCATCCACTCTCCAGCTGTCAAGATCATATAGACATTATTGTAGCAGTAACAAAACAAAGATGTCAAAAGATGCCTGGTAGATGCTATGAGTAGATTGATGTACCTTGAATAGTACCATTTAATTAACATGGTACTGTACCTCAGAGCAGGTTTAAATTTTTTTCTGTAATTTTCACAATAATAAACTTTTTGTGAGAAAATAGGTTTAAATGATAAGATAGCGTGACTTCAAGAGACATCCCCGGGAGTGTCCATATGTGTATGTTGTTTTAGAGTTTTAAATCATTTTGAAGAAGTGTTTTTTAAAGTAGTAACTTAAAACAAGTGTCTGCCTTTCTATTTCTAATATTACCTTAAAGAACAAATGTAGCTAGCAGAGATCTGCTTATGTCCAACTCAGTTTCCCACTAATGACAGTCATTTTCCAGTGACAAGCATAGATACCTTGAATTTCATTGAGCAAGCTGTGACAAGTTTTTTTTTTCTAATAGCACTTTCTATTCAAAGAACATTTCACTGAGCTGTGGAAAATTGATTCACATCTGTTTTCTAAGAAAGTATAATAAAGCATTTTTGTATTATTGCTGCTGAGCCAGAAGTGCTTGTACAATCTTGTTGCAGAATGAGTACACATAACTAATAGAAGGCACAACTGGTGGCTATACAAATTATTACTGAGATATAATTAAACCTGAGATTCAGAAGAGTATAGAGTATTTCACACATTATTCAGTAGATTTTTCATCATATCCTTATGCCTGTCATTTATTCTTTGTAGTGATCAGAAATTTAAACTTCACTTGGAATTTCTCATTTGTCCACATCCTTCACTAAAATGTTAATATTACAGTTTAGTTTGTCTTTGCATTCTTATTTTAAACACCATTTTTTTCTGTATAATGTCAGCAGTGTTTGCTCTCTTAAATGTTGGGGTTTTGCAGTTCATGCTCCTGTAGAGTTTCTCAACCACTTTTCAGGTTCATGAATTTCTCATGCGAACGTTAAGCTCTTTGACTTTGAGGTATTTAACCTGACGGTTTTCCATCATTGATCAAGCGAATACTATACACAGCAAAGCTCACATGAATCATTTTGCAGCTGGGACATTGGTGTTGAAATGTGAGAGAAACCCGTCAATGAATGACATTTCAGTGACCTGTGAACATAAACCACTTTGTGTTGCACACTCACTTTATTGTTCTCAGGTTTGCAGATACAAAACTGAGCTAAAAGGAGATCTACTCAATATTAACATTGGCATTAGAGTTTATCAATGTGTCTGTTGTAAAAATATCTGTGTAGTATTATACATTTCTGTGTATACTATAATGTACTGTAATATCTGCGTATACAATTGAACATGGAGGTCTTTTGCAAAATCAGGGCAACGTATTTGTACATTTTGTGTTACTTTACAAATTACAAATTGCAAAACGGAATCTGTATCTGCAAACATTCCTTTAGGACATTTTCATGCCAAGCAGAAAAATGAAATTGAGGTCGGCAGTATTCAGAGAAAGAGCTGTCTATCTTTATATTGTTTCTACCATGTTTCACATATCACCCAGAACCCCTGACATGTCCTGTCAACACACTTTACCACTACATGAAAAAGGAAAAGCCTGAAAGAAAAAAACAAACAAACCTGTGGCCAGATATGCGTAAAATCCTTTTCCTCCAGGGGTAAAAGATTAATGAAAATTCTTGTACAATGAAAAAAAAATGTAAGTGTAGTTCAATGTTTATCACAGTTTTTGTTACTTCAAATAACAGCATTCACATTTCCAGGTAGGGATTACCAGTTGGTTACTTCAGAAATTAAACAAATACATTAATTAACTACAGCATGTTTCATTATACATTTGGGCAAGAGATGCTAGTTCTGGTTAGTTTAGTACATACACAGATAGCAAAAGAAAGGAGAGAGAAAGACAACTATACATTTATTTATATGAGAAATTGTAGTAATGTAATGGACTGGTGTCCTATCAAGAGAGTATTACAAATTTGTTCCCCACGATTTCAGGACTGTCTTCATGTTGCCATGACACTTCAAGATGTGAACATCTTTGTGATGATGGATAGATGAGTGGAAATTCAAATTGGTTTTCTTGGTTTAAAATTAAATTTCAGCCTTCTTACTAATTACTTTGGTAATTAGTAGCTTACTGATCCTAAGATCTCATCCAAATGTTTCTTGAAGGAAGCCAAGGTATTGGGTAGCTGTTTTCCTACTTTAATAGCACTTTGCTTAAACATGTGCCTCCTGTTCTCAGTTTTTAATAAACTTCTGCATGGTATATACGTCTGTGTATACAGATTTATAAAGATTTTTAAAGTGTTGATGTGGAGGGTGGCATGATGGCGCAGTGGTTAGCATTGCTTGCTCACAGTGCTGGTGTCCTGGGTTCGATTCCTGGCTAGGGATGGTACAGTATCTGTGTGGAGTTTGTATGTTCTTCTTGTGTTTGCGTGGATTTCCTCTTGGTGCTCTAGTTTACTTTCATAGTCCAAAAACATACTTGGAGGTTAATTGGCTTCTGGTAAAATTGGCCCTGGGTGTGAGAGTGGACAATATCTGTGTCTGTCTCCCTCACGATAGTCTGGCATCCTATTGAAGCTGTATCCTACCTTGTGCCTGTTGCTCGCTGGGATAGGTTCTGGCTCTCCCACGACCCTGAATTGTTAGAAGTGGTTTGAAAATGGATAGATTTGTTGATGTTGATGGGTGGCACAGTAGTTAGCATTCCTTCCTTGCAGCAATGGGGTTCAGGGTTCAATTCTGGACCTAGGATGCTATCTGTGTGAAGTTTGAACAGTATGTCCACCCTTGTTTGTGTAGGTTGCCTCCACGTGCTTCACTCCAAATACCTGTACGTTAATTGGCTCCTGGGAAAAGTGGCCCTGATGTGAGTTTGTTTGTATCTCTGTATGTCCTGTGATGGACTAGTGTCCCATTCAGGGTGTACCCAGCTTGCCCCCATTGCAAGCAACAGGCAGAAGGTGCCAGCTCCCCCACAACCTTGACATGGATGAGCCATTAGAAAATGGATAGCTAGACAGAAGCTGATGCTGATTAAGTTTTGCTCCTCTAGGAAGTGGTGTTCATGGGTCAATGCAAAGGCTGAACTTTGAAAGCATCTTAAGTTCAAGTTCAAGTTTATTGTCATTATACTCATATACAGGTATATGGTATAACGAAATGCTATTTAGCTAGCTCTCGGACATAAGTAGTACAAGAAAATAAAACAACAACAACAACAACAATACAATTGTATAACAAAAGAAAGACAGAGACAACAGGCAGTGTGCAAAACACAACAACAGACGTGCAAAAACAGCAACAGGCAATGTGCAAAAAACAACACAAAGGTAACAGGTTATGTGCTAGTCTTTTCTCAAAAATGAGTGATCATTTCCCTGTGGAAGAATAGGTACTTTTACCATAATTCTTTACTAAGATGTGTAAATGTGCAAAAACAACTGTAAACGTTCAAATGCCATATTTTTTTGCACTAGATGATTTAATTTAATAATTGTAATCTAAGATAAGTCACAATATAAAGTTAATTTTCCATATTTGAGTGCAACAATTATATTTGTTTACTGTTAAATATACATTATAAATATTTGTACAAGTCAAATTGTGACATTGTTTTTGTCTTCTAGATTTATAACTTGGTATGCCTAAAGCATTCCATGGTAGTGGAATAATAAATTAGACTGTTTTCCTGTACAGCCCTCTTCAATGCCATTACTTCCCAGTATAATTTATTCCTAGAACCCAAGCAAGTAAAAAGTAATTTATGGAGTGCTGTTAAAAATGTACAAAATCATGTACATCTAATAGGAGAAAACACATTAAATAAAGTATAAAATTAGATTTCTTACATTACCAATGTGAATAATAACTTCATACAGTAATGTTTTGACTTTAAGCAAAAATATATTTCGAAGGCAGCTAAATCATTTAGTTGGCTTATTATTGGCAGCTGTACACCTGTAAAAGTATAAAAAACAGAAATCTGTAAGTGGGATATTTACTCTTGAATAGATTTGCAAGAAATTCATTCATTCCCCCTAAACAAAAATTTCAGGTCCTGGCTCTGATTCAGATGTGTACAGCAGGAGATTTTTGTCATATGGAAAGAATTTCAGATATTTAAAATGATGTTGATTGCCAACAGATTTCCCTTTTCTTAAAAAAGCCATTTTAATTATACATGGTTAGAACCCTTTCAGAATTTTTTATAGGTCATGTTTTTTAAGGATTTAGAATCCTTATGATTTTTCCACACTAATAGTGACAGAAAAATATCCAAAGGATGCAGATTCCTTTCATATGAGCTTTGGCTTTTCTAAGTGGCCTTAGTTGTAACTCATCCTGTTCATTATTGAGTAGTTATTCTTCAGTACTTTCTCAATACATATATACATAGCACTAGCCTCTGGTACAAATATAACTCAAAGAGAAATGTCTGTGGTACTCAACTGGCTGTTTCCATTTGTGTTCTCTGTGGAAGTGTGGATAAGTAGAGACATTAGGATTATCTAATGTGGAGTCAAAAACATAATGTATCAGTGTATCAACTTTTCTTCTAAGAAACTCAGATACTGTATGTCCCTCTGACAGTGCACCTTGTTTCATATACAGTATCTGAAGGAAAGACCTTTTAAACCCAGTGTGCAGAATTTGACTGAATCTTCTCATTAATTCAATAACAGCATTGCCTTTTTGTGTATTTACAGTATTCATTTTACATGTTTTAGAATGTCTTATGAAGTGGAATTCTTTTTCAAGTCAAGCAGACTAATAATGGGAAGAGGGCTCTTTTGAATTAAAGCAACAGAGGAAAAATAAAATATTTCCTTTGTGGAAAAACTTGCATATCATTATGCATCTTACTAGAATAATTGTCATTATGTACAGTATGTATTCTAAACTCATATAAGAATATATTCATACATCAACTTAGTCATTGTTAGTCTGTGATTATATTTCTCCTCTAAGGTACCAGCAAAGACAACCATTGATCACAGAATGTAGCCATTATGAATTATACAAAAAAACAACAAAATAGAATAGTAAAAATAATAGAATAATATTTTGATGTCTTAATTCCACTGATTAAAACAAAGATTCTAAAAGCCCATGCATTACCGCAGGCTGACAAACAGTGGGAGCAAAACAATGGTACATTTGCAACACAGTTGAGTTATACTGTAGATGTGATTTTTGTTTTTTTATATTCAATTTAAACAAAATTAATAAATACGTTTTGCTGACGTGTCAGGCTTTTCAAATTTTTCTAAATTTTTGGATCCACTTCATTGGGAAGGTATATCCCTGCATGAAATTTTATATTGTTTTAAAGACCCCTGAGAGGCCCAGATTTGGGGGAGAGATCTGCAGAAGTGAAGCCTGAAGGAAATTCATTTCTCTGCTACCCAGGTCAAACCTCTGCCACAGTGTCAGCAAGCTGAGATGAGAGAGAAAGAGGAGCTGAAGAAAGCCATCGAGCAAACTGATCGTCTCATTTCGAAGGTCCAAGAGCTTGAGGAAAAGAATGCAGGACTGAGCAAAGAAAAAAATGAGGTTTTCATTAGATTGCGAGCAGTAAGTTCCAGATTTTATTTGTTTTTAATAGAGATTTGCAGGTTACTTCCAGGTTTTTTGTTTTTAATCATAGTTTTTTTAAAACTGAAGTATAGTCTCACAGAGATTAATAAGCACTTAATTAATAGCTCTTAATAAGTGCTATATCTTACTTTTCTGAAAAACATTCCTAGAATATTCCCACTTTGAAAACATTTGAAATGAAATAATCACCATACAGTATATTGTATCTGTAAGGCAGAACTCCAAATGTTAGCATTACCATTTTTTTCATGATGCATTAAGATAAAAACATTGATTTGGTTGATTTCAAGACAGACTTTGCAGATTGTTATTGGTAAACGTAATGATCTAAATATTAAAAAAGGGTATTTTGTGTCATTATTAACTTTATCTTCAATAAAAGTAAATAATAGTAGCAGCTGTAGCCATTGTAGTTGAAGTAGAGTCATACAACATCAGTAATATTGATCATAAAAGTCAGGTCAATTCTTCTGACTTCTGCTTTCAACATCCCTACTCAGAAACTTTAACACCCCCTGTTGTTACATTCTTAGAATTGTTTTATGTGAAGCATAACAGTCATGATGTTGAGCTTCAGTCTGTGTTGGTGAAATGTCAGGTCCAAATTCTTTAAAGTCTAAAATACTAATATTCAATCTTAAGAGCAATTTTCATGAATACCAGAACTACTTAATTATATTCTGAAATATAAACTAATTCAAATATTTTTCTTTTAAAAAATGTTTGAAAATATGGCCACAGGTTTTCTTTATAAGGCAAACCTGCACTGACATATTGTGGCTGGGACTGAAAAAGATGTTTGATTAAGAGAGGAGTGCTGGGGTTTTTCAGTGTCATTGGCATCTTCTGAGGCTGCCAGCTCCTGTAAGCAGAATTATATTTATAATTAACTCAAGAATATCGTGCTGAATTTAATACCAGTTTAAGAACCTTGGAGGGGAAACATTTTCTTTCAGAATGATTTCACTTTATTTACATTTTAATTGTCTGCAAAACCTTACTTACTTACAGTATATAATGTAAATAAACCTAGGATTGTTACAACCTTTGAAATAAATAAAATAAAAATAAGTAAAATTTTAGATAAAGTTATTGTGTGAATTGAGTATTAGCAGCATGTTTACACTAAGAACATGACCCAGGAAAGCAGTTTGCTTTAGGTGGCATGGGTTACCCTATATATACTTTTTTAAACTTTACTATCAAATGCTTCAGCACTGTATCCTTATTCAGTATATCAGAATCTTACTCAGTCCACTGTATCTTTTTGACATTTTCTTTAAAGAAATTGGGAAGCAAACAAAAATGGAAACAATTGAAAGGTGACTTTTTCTTGAGCTCTGACCCTGCTCACTCAAAGTTATAAGCCATTAATAGCAAAACATTACTTTTTATTGTAAATCACTCTGATTTATATGCTTTCACATAGTAAGAATAAAGGAGGGCAAACCATGGGTCACAAAAGTTAACCGCAATACAACATTTTTACTTTGGGATGTAAAAGTTGGCAATAAAAGAATTATTGGTCACCCTATTTAAAATTAGATTTAAAGTCAGCAGGTGTAAAATGCTCACCACCATCACTCTTCAAATCTACTTTTTAAGTCATAGTACTTTCAGAAAGGAATGTGACCTTCATGTTATAGTCTTAAAGCGGTTAGCCATCTGTTAAAAGAAATAATTCTCTATACTGTACCATGACAGTTCCAGATTGAACACTTTTTATGAAAATTGATAGATTGATGCTTCTGTATATAGCAATGTGTTTTATATGCTTTCGATTAAACTTTTTATACAGTACGGCTGAAAATGTACAGTATATACTGTATATACACTATAATCATTAGAATTGTGATTCAACATTTCAATGAAAGACCAATATTCTTATGTACAGTATTGCCTGATATAATTGATGTTGTCAGACTTGCCTACTGTTATTCTTTTATTCTTTTATTATGTTATTATTCTACAACTTATTCTTGCTCATACCACAGTTGTTTTATGTTTTAGAAGTACTGTAGGTATAACAGTCAGGGCTGGTATAAGTAAGACATATCTGTCTGTCTGTCCGTCCACTGCATTAGTAAAACTAAACAAAAGTGAAGTACCCAACCTTATGAGTTCATGTATTTATGCTTTACTATGTGTTGGATTGCTCCTTTGAGCCGAAGAAAAGGGCTGAAATAATATTGGGCCTTCCTCTAGAGACTACTCAGAAAGACCTTTTGTAAATAGTTTGTAAACATTCAAGTGTTAACTATTAATTTGTTATGTTATGGAAAGATAAACATTTCACATAGGGCTTTATTTGTATATGAGATGTGTCAGTAAGTCAAAGAGTAAGGGTAAAGAAATTCTGACCTAAATTCTGAAAACAATTATTAATGTTTACATTTTAAGAGTACGGGTTTAAGTTTAGCACACATAATTTAGTGATTTTATTCTGTCTTATACGAATAAATAGGACAAATGGAAAATTGATTTATTATTCTAAAACTGTGGTAGTGAATGAAGCATTATAAATTTGGAAACTGATTCACTATTATAAAAGAAACCAACTACAGAGAGTGATATTTTCCATTCTTTCATTTCTTTCCATAGTGCTGGAAAATAATTTATCCTTTTTCACTGTTCAGCAATGCATTCTTTACATAGTTTATACAGTATTCAACAAAACTCAGCTGCACTTTTTTAAAATTATTCCACCTACTAAACATTTAAACATATTCAAACAAGCCTTTTGGATCTGTTAATACGACCTGTGCTTTATGTTAATTAGAATGAATTTGTGGCAAGACTCCTGCTCATTTCTGTGCTGGCCTGCTTTCAAAATAATGGAAAAAAGTATCCCCTGATGTTTTTTGAGATGAGCCAAGGCAGTTGTCATGGAATGTTTTTGTCTTAATAGACTTCTTTTTTTACAAATGTTGACATCTTTGATTTTTGGCATCCAGTCCAGTTATTGTCAGCATATACAGTATGTAACACGTATGGTTCATTTTTTCTTCACAGTGGTTTGGTCAGATTTCAAATAATGGCAGTGATTCACAAAGGCTGTAAGATTATTAACTGCCAGTGTAGATATTCTTGAGTACTGTGAATAAGACTTTTCAAAAGCCTACAAATTACAGCAGTGTTGTTTTGTCAAAACGGTCTAATATATAAAGGACTCCCTGTGCACTATTTTATATTCTCATGGATCCCTTCTCAATAAAAGCTAACCTTTCATTTACCCTAACTTAACCTTTCTCCTGAGTCATGTCATTCCTATAAAAGCAACCCAAGAGCTTTCTTTATACTGTATGTTAGCCAGTTAATGAAACATCTGACCTAAATTAAGCCATGCTCATTCAATCAAGGTGAATGTTCCTTATATGAAAAGAAATAATGTTGTATGATAACATTTTGGAATTATGTGTGCAACATTCATTTGAATAGTAACGTAAGACGTGTTAAGAATAAGAGTGGTAAATCATTTGGATTATTTGTATTTGATTATATATTTTGTTTGCACTGTATAAAACCCACAGTAAATTAATGTAAACACATACTGTATGTAAGTGCAATGAAAACAGTTTGCACTTGTGCAGAAAACAGTACGTGACTGACATAAGTATTAAACGGTGCTTCATAGATCCAATGATCAGGGTTGTCTGTTTGAAGTATAAATGATCTTCCCATGTTCATGCAGGATTTCAACAGGTGCTCCAGTTTCTGCAGTATCTTTGATGGACTGGTGTGCAGTCCGGGATAAGAGAAGTCAAATGCTTCCTAACCCTATGCAACAGGAAAACTAGCTTAATGGTAACGAATGAAAGTTTTGTTTTGGAAACTAAAAGTTATTAAGAGTGATATATCTTCTACATATATTAAACACCAATTTAGCTTGAGAAGCAGTAGAAAATATTAGTTAATTAATTTAAGACTTGCATTTGGTTTTAATGAAATGTGAGAAAACAACATCATTAGTATATTGTACACTTAGTCCCAGTTAATTAACACTAATGTTATTAGCATAAACCTTGAGCAATAGTCTGCTTATTGTATATATACATGTACAGTACGTATACTGTACCTTGAAAGTGCTGTGTCAAAAGTGTTTGTTTTATTCTTTTACCAACAACATTTGGAAAACAATGAAAAATACATGCACAGTAACATTTTTTCACTTTTTTAGTTCCTTCAAAGTTTTGATTTGAGTTACAGATTTATGTGTAGATTATGCCGTCAGAAACCCAGATTTCCAAGAGTGGTATACTTGCCTTACAGTTTTAAAGAATCCGTTAGTTTGCCTATTTAGAAGATAATATTGTAGTTTCTACAGTAATAACGTTTAAGTGCAGCTTCCCCTGTTAAAGAAGCATAAAGAAGAGTTTAATGTTCTTTGATTAATTAACCAGTTATATATAGTACATAACCGTATATCTCAACCATATCAATCTTGGGTTCATAAATATCCAAATATGTTATTTCACATGCTTAACAGGGACTGCATTAATAAGTGAAGAACAGATGTCATGCACAACCATTTCATTTGAAAATAAATTAATATTAATATTCTGTCTGTTTTTTATCATGTAGACATAGACTGTAGACATCAATAAATAACAAAAAATGCATAGGCTTTCTAGAGGACAAATCCTCATTAAAAGTGTTTGACAGAAGTTGTGAAAGACAAATAAGACAAAAGCCTTTTAAATGGAATGTGAAGTAATGCCTTTGTGGTATTTCACACTTATCCTTAAGTGGTGAAACACTGGACATGTTGCTTGTATTTAAACAAAATATGAAGTTTGGCATAAATCTTCTCTGGGTACTGTTGAGTATGTTGAGAACAGTTTTACAAAAAGAATGAATGTAACATTTAAAAATGTATTTACAATATGGTAGACAAAATTTGTTTCTGGAATTATACTCTTCCATTCAGTTTTTGTCACACTGCAGTACATAACGTAATGCTGTCATTATCGAAGTGTTACACATGAATTCTGTGACAGGAAGTGTTCCCATAAACAGACAGTGTAGTGAGTGTTAAGGTTCAAATTCTAAACTCATACTTATAACCCCAAATGATTTCTTCTAGCTGTGGGATATGTTGCCATCAGATGATTTTCACTTCCCTTGAAATGGGTGATCACACTGAGCAGTTGACATCTTACTATCTATTGCTTTTGGGATTTCTATCTGGCTTCTAGCAATGTATCATTCTAATTTTGTGCTGCCTGTAAACTGAAGCTTCTAAAGGCCTGTACTATTTTTTATAGGTAGTTATTTCTCTGCAGGAAAGCACCACACAAGAACATTGCTGACAACAGACTAGATGTACAGTAGTTAATGGAAGAGGCATTGTACATTATTAGAAGCAAATCAATCCTTTGAAAAAGTTGTCTAATCATAATGCATTGTTCTATTACACAGCAGTTTCTCTCTGCTTAGAAATAGCCTTTGCAAATAGATTTATCCATCCATCAATTCTCGAGCTGCTTTATCCAGTAAGAGTCATGGGGGAGCCGGAGCCTATGCCAGTAAGCAACTGGCACAAAGCAGCAGTACTCCATGGACAGGATGCCTGTCTATTACAGGGAACATGCATACACAGACACACACACACTTTCACCCCCAATTTTCTGGGCCAATTTTCCCAGAAGCCAGTTAACCTACTAATACAGTATATTGTTGGACTGGGGTAGGAAATCGGAGCAACTGTCAGAAACCCATGCAAACATGGGGAAAAGATAAAAAGCTCGAACTGGTTTATTTATGAGTTTAATAGTAAGAATAGGCTTTAATCAGAGCATTTAACTATGCTATATTGTTTTTGTATTTTTTCAGCTCAAGTCCAATGAGCACACAACTATTATTTATTGTAGGCAATAAATACCTCTGTGAAGGTAATGTGCTGCAGCAAAGTGAGAGAAACAAAAATATACTTTATAGAAAATATTTCCCATTAACTACAGATTATTTTCATTTAAATCTTAAACAAAGTTTTGGAAGCATTTAGAGTTAGAGGGAAGACCCGGAATATGTGTAGTGAACTGATGCCTAATCCAGAAATTCTAAGTGTTTAAGTGTATTCTAAGTGTTTAAGTGTTATGTAGTCTAGAAGTCTGTGGATCAAAAATGTGGGATGTAGAAACTGATGACAAACATAAATTATTACTGTTATGCATTTACATCACTTGAATGAAATGTTCTTCACTATCATTGTTAAAAGCATTGACAGTAATATTTACAGTATCTTCCTATCAGCTACAACAACCCTCTTTGTTTAATTCATTGCTCAAGAATAAGCAATGACATCAAATAGTTCATTTTGAAATTTGTGAATATCTGGAGACTTCAGAACAATCTCCTAAAGTAAATAAATATGAATGTTCTTAAAGTGTAAAAAATAAGCTTTTACCTGCTTTGCTGAGTGAGTCCAAACCTTGCGCTTGTTACTTTATAAACTCTTGTAAGGTACAGTCATTTCAATTTATTATTGAAGAGGAATACCTCCTCTGACCAAGATATGGACAAACAGAATGCAAAACATATGAGTAACAAACAAAAGACAGAAATGTAAGCGTAAATGTAAAAAACAGTGAAATTTAGAGTTAGAAATTAAATCTAAGAAAACAATTATTATCTCAAAACTAACAAGCTGAGAGACATAGTAGCCTGCAATTCTAGACTCTTCATTGCCAAACTGAAAAGTAAAGGCATCAGCTTCTGTTGTCGTGCACCAAGAAATAAACATTCACAAATCCAACATTTTACAAGTTATTCTGTAGCCATACTGTAGTGTCATAATGCACAATGCAAGAATATCCCAGGAAACAGACAAAGGAAAGTGGAACAGAATAACACTGTCTACAGTACATACTGTACTGTACTGTACACACACTTAAGAATACCAGAATATCTTCATGTTCAGATCATCTGCTATGGAAAGAAATCCAGGGAGAGTATGTGATAAAAAAAAAAACAATGAGTCCAGTTTATAATCTCACATTACTTCTCCAGAGTTCTGAAATCAGTCCTTTTCCTATTCATGTGCTGTTAGACAGGCTAAATAGGCTGCCATACGTAATCTTCAACCTGGCCAAATTAAGCAGAAAACTCTGCTAACTAAGGTGAAATATACAGTATTCAGTTCTGCATGGTGACAACAGAATAATCCTGTGCACATTCTGTGAATCCTGTGAACCTACTGT
The DNA here is from genome assembly GCF_059453375.1 of Lepisosteus platostomus. Lineage (NCBI taxonomy): Eukaryota > Metazoa > Chordata > Actinopteri > Semionotiformes > Lepisosteidae > Lepisosteus > Lepisosteus platostomus. The sequence continues at coordinate 38,324,422 of NC_142621.1, forward strand.
GATGAAGATGAAGCTACATGGCCTGTTCATCCCTGTGCTGGAGCAGAAATAATTAAATGGGTTTGTTTGCAGCTAATAAGGGTAGTCATTTTGGAGGAAATATTTGTTAAAAGCTAATAGAATCATCTCCCTTCTGGCAGTCTGAAAAAATATTACAGTATATCAGTAGAATCTGTCCTTCAGATTGAACAAAATAGGATTTTAACAAAGATACCTTCTTTTTCAAATCTCTGATGCTACCTTGGTAATGCCAGTACACCACCTGAAGAATGTACAGTACACTTGCTTACTTTTAGCAAGGGAGAGAGGAGCATCAGCTGCTGAAGTTGAAATTAAGTGGTCCCCAGAGTGGCACAGAGAACATTAGCATAGAGATTAGTTTTCATTGAGTACCTGAGGCAGCCCACAAAGAAGCCCCACAGTGAGCAAAACTATGCGCCAGACAGCCAGCCAAGGTAATGCATGCCTCAGTGAGTCGTCACGGGAAAGGCCTGCCGTTGGAGCCCCATTTGAAGCAGCTTCCTGGCGTTCCTGGTCCTCTTGGCCTTGGTTTTGGGGGAGCAGTGCCCAGCTCCATGGCCAGTAAATGTTAAATCTTGTTTCTATACAGTCTGCATAGTGAGGCTGTAGTCACAAAGACTTAAACTGAAATTAAACTTGTTCATTTAAAGTGATGTTACAGCTTCTGTATTAAGCAACTCCCTAGGTTGGGAACTTTCAGAAATGTCATTATTTTTCCATTATTGAAACCTTGTTGGCTTATAATAATAAAAATAACCTCAATAGGTATATTGTAGGCATAACCTTTAGGATTTGCTTTGTATTATGATTGTTTTGGTGGTGTTGTAGCCTTCTAAGACCTCTCGAGTATTCTTTTAAAACAAGCTAACCCTGTTCATTTACTGTAGATGCAGCACAAAAAGCATGTAGTTGGTCTTGTGTGGAATGTGAAAATGTTGAGATTAAAACCTAAATGCTAATCTCTTAAAAGAAACCAAATTAAATTTTAGAAACAGCAGTTGAGATTGTCAATGTGATTTTCATACAGTTAAGATGAGCCTTAAGTTTCTACCAAATCTGTCTGTACTTGCAAGATGGGTACCTTTTCTTCAGTTTCAAGATTAGGAATCTTGAGGAAAATAAAATATGCTGCAGTACTTGTTGACTCAGCACTACATCAAGAGTTGCTGTCATTCTAAGTGCATGCTGAAAATGCTTAATTGCAAATGCAGGGTATTATTCCACTTGCATCTGTCTGATACTGTATGTGGGTGTTGTTTTCTTGTAAGCCAATAAAGAGGTCCTTCAGTGCCATTCAGTCTGGAATTTTTCGGGAATTCTGGAATCTGCTAATATTAAGGAGCTGAAGGGACTGTGGTTATTTGCTTTTCAAAGTTATTTTATAGCCAGTGTTTTTTAGAAATAATGCAGCCTTGGTAGCTTATTTTTTAATTTATATTTTAAGTGATAAAACCAACAACATTATGACCTACAGATGAGCTGGTTCTCAAGGTAATTGTAAATTGCTTTCTGAATGTGATTTTAACACCAGTCTTAACTGTTTACCTTTTAAAGATTTCCATGATAAGTATCTAAAGTAGGCTATATTAATTTAAATGTAATGTAGAATTACTGAAATGTATTCCCATGGCATGCTTTATATTGGCATAATGGTTAGCATACAGATTTGTGTAATTTATTACTGATTAAGATTGTTTTCCTTCACAAGTACATAATATGGTTTATTAAATGCTGTGGAGACAGAGCATAAAACCATGATGTAGTAAGTGTATGTACAGTTAAATGCATACTTGATTGTAATACATTCAGAAAAGTCTGCATGTTGCAGTCTGAATTTTTGTGCAAAATGTTTTGAATTTGTTTTGGTGGTAGAGAAACAGCTGTTAGACTGTGTAAAGAGGCGTGGCTATAGATGAGGATCTAGACTTTAAATTACAAAGGGGTAATGTTACAAAGTTGAACTTATGGGAATGCATATCGTAGGATTCAAAAAGGGTCAAATTATTGTTGTATGAACAGTAGAAGTAGGATACAAAAAGAGTCTCTGGTTACCAGTGATGTATAAGTAAAACTTTTGTATAATCAGTCATCCTATACTCAGCCACTAGGAAACAGGATAGATCTGCAGTTGTTCAAGAAATACCTGTACTCAACGCCAGCCACTATTGTGGGAAGTGGCAACAGACCAGCACAGACCAAGGACCTGCAGCAGTGTAAGAGGTCAGGCTTAAGCAGGAGCTGAGTCTCTTTAGCATTCTGATTTGTTTAAGCTCTTTGCAGCTTTGAATGATCTGACTGAAAGAGAAAGATTGTTGCCAACCGAGATAGGAAAGAGGGGGGAGCGAACTGAACAAAAGGTGTGGAGTTAAGCAGAGAGCAAGGTTAGAGGTAAAGAACAAGCAGAGAAAGACAGACACTTCATGACAGGTGTAGCCTCGGGGGACAAAGTTCTAAATTACTTCTTGTGCGCCCGAACAACACAGCTTCCGTTGTCTGCCAGAGCTTGAATGAATAGCTCTCAAGCCTGCCCCCTGCAATTAACTCTCACCAGCCTGACAACCACAGACCTGCACACTTGGGTTTGAAAACACAGTAGGTGCTTAATGCCGAGAATGTCTCAGCTGCTGCGGTTGCGAAGATCTAGGTCTCTCTCAGATGGTTCTGAGGAGGATGACAGGCGCCAGGCAGATCCCGAGCCAGAAGACCTGGATTGGGATAACTTTAGTATGACCCTGGAGGAGCGACTGGCAGCTGTATGTACTGTTTTTTATTTTGTTTGTTTTGTTCTTTTTCATGTGTGTGCCTCTCACACTCCTTTCTTTTGTTTTGTTTTTCTGTCAAGTCGCACCTGGAATGCAGTGATTTCTTTCACTTGACATGACACTTGTCAACATGCACTAAAAGGAAAAAAAGAAAAGTAGGAATGCAAAACTCCTCAGCGACTTTTGATAAGCACGTATGAGAGGTCTACTCTGTAATTGAAAACACCAGCTATGCTTTCTAGTTGTACAAAGATTTGTGGTCCCTCCTTCTGGAAAACTAGGAGATTAACCCTTTAGGACACAGCCTGGAGCAAGGGGCTGTCAGATGAGTCATTATAACACTAACTTTATCATATATTTTATTAAGTTGTAAGAGAATAGTGCATTTTATGCTTGTTTTATATTGTTCACTTAGAAAGGAAATTGTATTGCATATTCCTTGAAGTTTTCTAGATATGAATATTTATATTTTAACTTTTTAATTTTTTGTATCTATTTATATTCTCCTGATCACACTGATATATACATAATTTAGGATTTTCCTGATTATCATTATCAACATACTGTATATTCTGATTCCCCCAAAGTAAGCAGATTTCTGATTAAAACAGGGTGGTACAAAATAGATGTAGGAATGTAGAAAGGAGAAGATTCAGGGTGAAGGGCCTTTTTCATCCTTGGTGAAAAAGATTATACTAGTAGCCTATAATTAGTCTACATTTTTCTCTTTGTTACCAAAGGGTAAAAACGTTCACTGATTCAATAGCCCAATTTCACTCTATTTCAAAAACAAGTAAATGATTGTGTTTCTGACAATGTAAGAATGATTCTTTTTTTACTCTGTGCTTTGAGTCAACTGTGAAATATGCAACTGTAGTTGCTGCTTTAAAATTCAACTTCTTTTTCTTTTTGGCTGTACCTGCCACAGACCAGAGGAAGCATTCTGTGTGTGTGGGAGGGGGGCTTTTTTCTCTCTGGGCAGTTTGCCAGATTGAGAGAGTGAGAGAAGCAAATGGAAAGAGAGGGATGGAGAGAGAGACTTGAAAGACAAATGGAACGTAAACTAGTGAAAGCAACACAGGCACATTTATGGAAAACTATGCGCTGCAGTTTTGTCAAATAAATAATCACAATCGTCTGAATGCCCTTTAACGATTTGGGTATGCTATTTAGTTAGTCTTTCAGGATCTACAGTAAATGAGTTAGGACAAGGGGCAGAAGTTTAAGACACCCTGCAAAAGACTAGTTCCTTTCTATAGAAAGAAAGAAAGTTCATTTCTATGTTAAAGAACAGAGAGCATAGCAATATTTATTATTATATTAGAGTGTCAAGTGAAGATTTTATCTATCTGTGGTTGAGGCTTTTAATTGATTTTCACAAGCGAGTCTGAGTTCACAATTTTGAAACTTCTGCTGTTAAGAGTGTGTCTGTTTGTTTTTTGTGTAAAATAGTAAGTTTCTAGAAGCTGGGTGGTGGGGAGCTGGGACAGAGATTCTCTTTGACTGTTAGGTGTGATGGATCCAGAGGTGTTGTCCAACTCTGTCCTTCAACCTAGCCAATCCCCATCTTCTCAGGAGCAAGAGAACCTGCTAGAGACGGAGCAGAGGTGCACACAGCTGGTGAAGGTAAAGAGGGAGCTGGAGTCCCAGGTGGCTGCACTGAACGATCGTCTGGAGGAGGAGGAGAGCTGCACTGCTGAGCTGGCTGTGCACAAACAAAGGCTGGAGTCGGAATGCAGTAGCCTGAAGAAGGACATTGAGGAACTGGAGTCCACTCTGATAGCCGTGGAAAAAGAGAAGCAGGTTAGATTATCTTTTAACCCCATTATCTCAAAGTACTGTTTCCCTTTTGTACTCCTGCTGCCTGTCACTCTTTGAATATCCTGAGGTTACATTTTGTGACTTTATTTGTTTTGAAATGAGTGGCATTAATCATGAAAGTGTCTCTGCCTCCATGAACAACTGCTGGGATGTTAGGTAACTGGACATTATGAACAGTTTTCAATTATTTATTTAATAAATCTTAGTTTGCTGATTTATTTGGTTTCTATGATTTCTGTTCAAATACCTTAACAAGCATCTCCTATCAAGCTCTTAAAGATGATTATAAACAGCAATTTAAAATTTATCAGACCTATTATATGAAAAGAACACCGTTTAGGTAGTTTAACCTTAGGTAGTTTAGAAAGTAATACTTGCAATGATTTCTTCAAAGAAATCACATTTTACAAACTGCTTTTTAATGTTAACAAGAATTATAATTGATATGATACATGATTTTCTTGGGGATAGTACCTTGAGAAACCGTGAGCTAAATTAGATTATGAGGGAGTGTGAGGATATTTACTACCATCCTTACATTTTGCTGTAAAAGGTTTTGCAGTGTATGATTTATAAGGTAAGGCTGACAATGAAAAAGTAGTTCATATGGTAAGTTTGAAAGTATTTTTTCTACTTCAATCTTAGTACAAATAAAGAATCCAGGTCAAAGTGAAGTAAGAATAGATTGTTATTGCCTAGAAAAAACATGAGAATCTCCAAAAGTCAGTAAATGGAACCTGATGAAAGGAAATAACTTTACGGCCAGGTTATGTTTGAACTTGTATCAGACTAAATGATGCATTGCCAAATAGTTACAGGACACAAACATAATGAGCTAAGTTTACCATATTTTATGCATCCAGTGAATTATTGCTCTAGTAAATTTCCTAACCTTCTTTTATCATGAGGGTATTGCTAAATGCCTGTAACCATATATTTTATGTTCATGGTGTTAAATCACATTCTAACCTTTGCTTATTGTTGTATAGAACCCTATATTTTTTATTTTTGTAGATCATCCAGGAAACAGATTTTACCTTAACAACAACCAAGATAACATACTGTTAATTTCTACAAAGTTTTACACAGAGATGAGAAACTGATATGTGTTTAGACATTCCTATAAAATATATTCTAGTCTAATCTAAGGTTACTCAGGAATCAGAACTTCAATTTTATTAAACAATGAATGAAAAATACAGTGCTGGATTTCTTAGACACAAAATTGCCGTTTTTCTTCTCTTGTTTTGAGACTGCTGGTATACTATATAAAAAATTGTATTCAATTAACTATATTTGGTGCCTTGCAAAAAGATCAGAAGTTAAAGCCCAGACTTGCCACATTCATGCGAACAAATTATTTTTTTTGCTTTGTACATTTATTAGTTGTAGTAAATATTAAAATTTAGAATTAGAAAGCAAACTTCTAGAGATTTTCTTGAATGTTCTTCTTTAGATACATCAGTTGTCACAAGGAATATTCATGGACATTTCTTGTACTCTATGATAAGTAGGAATTCTAAAATCAACCATTATAAGTGTAATTGCTATCCACAATATGTTATCTACCTGAATTATGTCACTTCTTAATACTGTTTTGTCAAAATATGGTTTCATGTCACTGTAAAGAGTAACCACTTACCATTGGGAAATTATTGCATTCATGGGTAAAAGTCTGAGCAGTTGTACCAGTGCCACCAAAGGCCCCTAGAGAGCTGGTCAACTGGTCTCCACACCTTGCTTTCAGAGGGTAAAGGACAGACACACCCCATGCTCTCTCTTTCACTGCAATATAAGCAATACAAGGGGCTTGCTGGTTATTCTTTTATTTCAGATTAAACATGGTTGCAGGAGTAACATGGCTCTTTTTCATTTCACAGTATACCCTCCAGCCAATGGGATAGTAGTATTAATAATACAATTTTATTTAGAAATGCTTCTCAACTAACTCAAAGCAATGGATACTACTACAACTGGACAATTGGATAAATATGGACCTGAACTATACTATACTATACTATACTAGACTATTCATTGCTTTGTAAATGAGTTTCACAACCAGTTCAATTTACAGAGGACAGGAGTTGTGTGATGGAAAGTAGTTTTATTTGGCAATGTGCCACAGATTTGTGTACAGTACTTCCTAAAGCCTCTTTAGTATCCAAGAATATTACCCAGTAAGACTTTACATAGTCTGCCTGTGATGAGATAAAGGTATGAATATTTTTTTTAGCATTAGATAGGCACAGAAAGGACCTTTACTAAGCAACATTATGCAGGTGAAAGAAAAATATCCTACTTATATTCACAACTTTCACTTCAAATAATAACACAGCATCAAAAGCAACACCACACTGTTTAGCTTCCATTTAAGGTTAGATTTCAGCAATGTCACAACAATATTGAAATCACCAGCTTTGTAACAACCAAGCATAATTTCAGTGCCTTGTCACAGTTTCTCTTAAGAAAGTCTGTCTTTATCCAGATTTTAATGTCAGACACCTATATTGTTCAGAAACTGCATTAATAGTATCTGATTTGGTCTGCAGATAAATCTGAGTGCTGTCAGAATAGCAGTGAAACACAAGTCCATGATGGCAAATGATCTGAACAGAAGCTTTAAAACCATTAAGATTCACACAATAGCTCTGGGTATTCAAATAGGAGCCAATCCCATGAAGAAAAGCATCAGTGATCCATAGATCATTTCAGCGTGATTCAGCAGGATGCCATGATTCACAGTATTAGCACTTGAAAGTACCTGCACACAAAAGCTGACCTGCAATCCGAAAAAAGACGGATATTAAGAATTCCAGAGCCGGGGGCTATCAACAAATCATTAACTACCTCAACAAGAGCTGTTTCATTGTGTCTGACTGAAAAGTTTCAGTAAGGTAATTAGGTGCAAGATGAGACAGATGTAACAGAGCTACCACCATGCCACCTACATTCCTTGTTTTGGAGTTTAAGAGTTTTGGCGTTCTCATAGACCAAATACACAATTTACTGAGAGAGACATTGTTTTATGCAGAGCCATAACAGTCAAACAATAGGTTAACATGGTACTGTACATCATGCAAGTTTGCAACACATACTGTACCAGTCATATTAAATTTAGTTTAAATTTATTTTTAGTTTTTCTGTTATAGTTACAAAGACCATTTCCCCTTGTTCTTGAAATTGCTTGACATTCATTAAGTAACAAAGATCATCTCATTTTTTATTCCTGTCCTTGTCTCTTGCCTTAATGTGGTTTCATTATATTGTAGGTCTAGTTGCTTTAGACCTATTCCCCTGTTAGAAAATATACATTTGTTCCTATTCTTTCTGTTTTACCTCTGAAGAGATTTCTTTTTCTCTGTTGATTTTAATGCTCTTGGTGCACATCATCCCTTTTTCCTAGAAAGAGAATAACTAAGAGTACAAAGATAAAGGGAGTTGTGTGGTAGATTATACTGCAGTTCCCACCACAACCTTTACATTTATTTTGATGGTCAGCTCCCTGACTTTGTGTACCTCATTTCTCAGTGAACCCATTCCAAATACTCTTTGCTTTTTGTGCACTCCATTTTGTCCATGCTGGTGCCTCCCTGCACTTCTTTGTATATTGTGCCTCTGCGCACCTTTTTGTGTATTGTGTTTCCATGCACCTCCATGCTCCTTATTTATAGCTCTCTGGCTGCAGTCTAATGTAGTCCAGGCTGCCTTTTTATTGCCTGAAGGACTTAGGCAAAAGAATAAAGGGTGGGGGGTGGGGGTGAGGTCGTAAGTGAGCACTGGCTACTATCTGATATACTCCAAGTTGCATATTACTTGGCCTACTATTAAAGAAAAAAAAACAGCCAGCTAGCTGCTATCTGACCTAGTCCAAGATGTTTATTGCTTGACATACTGCCAGAAAGGGAAGGGAGGCCTCTGTTCTTGGCAGCCCACGGGCTGCTCTCTGACATGCTCCTGGTTTTATTACATGGAATGCCCCTTCTAATAAGGAAAAAGAAGGGAGAAATGGTCAAGGTCTTTACTTTTGCACCTTTTTCTGTCAGCTCCCTCACTACTGTTGAGTGTATTTCTGATTGTTTTTTATCATCTTGAGTATTGCGGCGAGAAGGAAAATGAGGTTGATAACAAGAGTCTCATTTGGCGTATGATCGGATTGAAGCTTACTGGTCTGGTTTTTGTATTATAAAAAAGAAAAATGTATGTTGAAAAAAGTGTCCCCTTCACGATAGATATGTGTCATGTGTCTGGGCCACCAATGTGTTATAGGATAACCATAGGCACTAGCTCAATCATTGCTGTGTTCTCAAGCACCCTAATATTTTTGAACATATTGTTAAAGCTGGGGTGAATGCATTTTTATTTTTTTATGTTTGAGAGTTATGATATGATTAAACATACTTAACATTATGTGTCCTGTGCTGTAGTCCATAGGCAACAGTTTAACAAATTCAGTGAATCTTAAGCAACTGACTTTTGATCAGAAAATGTGTGTGTAATGAGCAAACCTTGCAGAAGCTATAGAGAAGTTATATACATATATCAGAAATGGATGCATTTATGACTCAAAGAAATACATCCCTACCATAAAACAAGACACAGACCCATGTATCTGCACCTAAATTAACTTCTGATAGTTACAGAAAGCTTTTAAAATCTGAGCTTGATGTTTGTGAGGAAGCACAGAAGCAAAACCTACGAAATGCGGGACATTTCAAAAGCAAAAGTGGATATCAGATTTCATGTGGGTCATCGTTAATGACAAGAAGAGAGACTTTTTGAAAAAAAAAGTTGCAGAAAGTACGACCTTGATAAAGGTTTCCATAAACGGAATCTACATTTGTCAAGAACAGGCTTGACGGTTTTCACCATGCAACAGCGTTCAAAAGTAAGAACAAGCTGTCATCACGAAGTTTCTGGAAAAATAATGTATGTCATGACACTCAGAGTCAAATGAAAGATAAGAGTACAGTAACTTCCAGGCCTATTCACTATGAGTCTGTGATGTTTTTGTAAAATATATTTTGTATTAATACTTTCATCTGTAACTTACTGTTGCTTACTGTTGCTTTGAAATATAAATCCATCAATTTTCTAACTGCTTGATCCAATACGTGGTTGCTGGGAATCCTATCTCAGCAAGCAACAGGTGCAAAGCAGGGTATACCCTAGACAGGACGCTAGTCCATCGCAGGGAACATACAGACACAGATACTCACACCAGGGCAATTTTCCCAGAAGCCAGTTAACCTACCAGTATGTGTTTGGACTGTAGGAGGAAACAGGAACACCCTGAGAAAACTCTTGCAAATGTAGGGAGAATATATTTACAAACTCCACGCAGATAACAACCCAAGTCCAGAATTTAACTTAGGGCCCCAGTTCTGCAAGGCAGCAATGCTAACTACTGTCACAATGCCTTTAAATATACAGTACTCATTTGGTTTGCAAATTGATAACATAGATATATACTTTAACTATTAAAAGAACTCAATAGTCTTAATAAATTGGGCTTTTACTGTCTAATTACATCTGTTGCCATGGGTTTCAGTGTTTGTGTCAGAGCCAATAACATAAAGTCATGTTGTAACTGTCCAGAGGCCTCAGCTCCAGGAAACACTGATTGTCTCCAGGGAAGTGGACCTGAAAGTTCAAAGAAAGAAACAGTTGTTCAGCTTTTCAGTTTCACAGTAAGCATTATGTGTCTCTGAAGTACACTACACAAGAAACAAATACCATCCTTTCACCAACATACAGTATACTGTACATTCACATTTCATATGCTAGTGCAAGCTCAAAAATTATTGTTTTGTTTGTATTGTGGAGCAGAATAATGCCAATAAAACTAATAGTTAAAAATTGTTTTTTGGTACTATATAGGCTTACTTATTCGTATGCGGTAATTACTCTTGTGGCTTCCATTGTCCATTATATTTTGGGAACGAGAAAGTTCATAATTATAAAACTTCCTAAACCTCCCACCTCTGTTGCACAGCTGGTGTTCAAAGAGATCCTTTTGTTTCAAATAGGGGTTATTTTTCTGGTCCCTGGGTGTTTTGATTCATTTAATGCAAATTATACAATGCACATCATATGGGGCGTTATGTGAAGAGAAAATTATCCTGGGGAATGCAGAGAGATTGAGTTGGAAAGCAGTCTGGGTGACAAGTGATTTACCAAGAAATACAAAACAGAAGATGCCAATTTACGGAAGTGGAGGATTGGTTAGTGAAATAGTACTCTTCAGCTGAAATGATTCAACGCTTTGTGAACATGAAAATGTGTGATCTTCACCATTTATGTTGTGTCTGCAGAAACCAGTAGCAGATGTCACAAGATAGATTATGTAGAAAGTAGGACTGAAGGACAAAAGATAAAAGGCACATATTATCTTGAGATATAAATATTTTTGTATCTTTACTGATGTTGTTCTCATTTAGATTCTTCTACAGTAAGTTATATAAAGTCCTTTGATCTTTTTACAATGTTTAGATGATCTGCTGTATATGAGTGTAACTTCTTTCAAATCCTTTATATGTTGTTTATTTATATTATGCTCATAACTTAAGATGAATAAGGAGGAATACCATTTAAAAGTATGATTTTTATACCTACAGTACAGTATATTTTAATACTACATCACCCAGTATGTAAAAGTCAATCAATATCAATAGAACTTGAATGAAAGAATAATCAACGCGTGGCTTTGTTATCAAGGCACATTGTTTCAATTTAACTTATGTTGTTCAGGTTCTTGGCCTTGTTACAACATGATGAAGAAAAATGTCTTGAAGTACTAGATACTTATGGCAGACTTGATAAAGCTTTTCCATTTTAAATCTTTTTAATGACCTGAAAAAACCTGAAAAAAAGATGTATATCAAGAGCAATCACTTTTAAGTATGATATTCTACTGTACATTTCTGCATTGAAGATGCTGTGTTACGTCCCAGTGTGTGTTCTGTGTGTGTTTTTTCTGTTATGTACAGTACACGCTGCTGACCTTTGATTGTTCTCCCTCCCCTATTGGCCCACCATCACACCACTGTTTCAGTTGATGTCATCATCAATTAGCTCTCAGCCAATCAGAACACATCTTATTCAGCATATAACATGGAGGGTTTCAGCAAGGAGAGGCCTTTCATTTGACTTCGGTCCCGTTTGGTTTTGGTTATCGCTTTGCTTCGGTTCCGGTTACCCTGCTCTTGTTGATTACTCTTGTTTTCCCTTATTTGTATTCCTGGTTCACTTGTGTTTTTGTGTGAACTTTTGTGTATAAGGTTAGATTAGGTTGTAGGGTACACTTTACACACTTAGTTGACTTTGTATTAGTAACACTAGTTTAGTACGGGTGAGTGCCATTTGTCTAGTATGGTGTTGGGTAGTCAGTTGAGGTTAGTTAGGGTGTTGAAGACGCCAAAGACCGTGTGTTTTGGGTTTTCTTTTGCAGTCAGGCTAGCTTTCCCTCACTTTTCTAGCCAGCTCCATTTTGTTTGTTATTTTCTTTCCTTTGGCACCACTCTAGTTCCTTACCCTTGTTATCACTTTTCCTAGTCCCTCACCAAAACCCACCTGCTTCCAAAGAATTATCCTAAATGTTACACCCTGATACCCCTAGACACTTGGGGTCGTAACATGCTGCATAACAATAAAATCTTTATCCGTTGATGCAAACATCTTACACATTAACCATTCATTTCAAATAATAACATTGGTGGGTTTAACTACTTTCAGAGCTCACAAAAAGAATTACAACCATAATGTAGCAGCTATTATTAAATTAATTAAAAAGATGTCTGAAACAAGAAATTAAGATTGAAGGTTGCTGGAATTTAGCATGAAGTATAGACCTGCTCTGAGAAAGAAATGCTTTAATACCCTGGGATACACAAAGAACATTGAAAAAATGTGCACAGGTAGTGAAATCCTAGTTCTTTTTCCATTCAAGCAATTCTGTAGTTTTTTTGTTTTTCAACTCTAATCCTTTTAAAAACAGGAAACATATTTTTAAATACAAAACAAATTTTGAGTGAAGGGGAAATTAGTTATTTGTGTATTTACCTGTTCTTTTGGTCAATATCTATCATCCTCTCACAGTAACATCAATCTAATTGTGACAGAAATAAGTCAAATATTTGTATAACTTCAACACTGGCTAGACTTTTGTTAAGTTTTTTTGTTCTATTTGGTAACTTCAAACATACTAGTCATGCCACCCTTGGCAAAACTAAAGGATCTGGAAGGCTACAAAAATTCAAATATTTTGTTTAATTGTTTTGAAAATGGTATACTGTAGACAATAGAAGTTAAAATATTTACTTTCCAGTTTCTTTCATTTAGTGAACCACTGTTATATTGAAAAAAAAATAAAGAAAAAAATACAACATACAAAGAAACCTTAAAACCCAACAATAAATGACTGGAATGAAGACGTTTTTGACTAGTTTGTTGGCTAAAGCATTTGTAGTTTGCTGTTTAACGCTGTGTGTAATACTGTAGAACAGTAATTTTCACCCCTAGAGAGCTAAATGTTCTCATGATATCCTGCTGAGCATATGACTAGTAGATTCATTTTTTAGTTGTCCTGAATTGTCACTGCTTTCCCAGTCTTTAGAAAAACAAAGAACTGTAAATAGGAATTCCCATACATAAACTGTCACAATGTCAATACAATGTATTTTACAAATGCATTTAATGATAGTTGGCCCTCTTAATGAAAGACAATGAAACGATAGGACAGTAGTGTTCCATGCGTACTGTAAATAACAGGATACTGTATATTTAGTGTGAATAGAAAGATGAGCCTATTGACAAAAAGTTATTTTTAAAGATATGACCCGAAGCACACTAATATATGTTTTTTTTTATTTTATTTGTCTGTGTGGTACTATTATAATCAGACACCTAAAAATCTTAAATGTATTCTGCTGACATCAAATTAATTGTCTAAGCCTGTACAGTACTTTACATTTACAGCAAAGGTTAATATTCTTTTTGAAAGGATGAACATTCACTACTTTTGCCTTCTTTTGTTCCATTCTTTTTAAACTCCTTTTTGAAAAAAGAAAACAAAGCTAAAGTGACATAAATATTTTTTTTATAAACTAACAAATATGTAGAGATTTCTTCAGCTCCCCATCACGTCTGTCCTCACTCCAACCCAATAAGTCAAAATCATGTTTTCAGGGTTGTCTTATGTTCTATATGCTTTGAATTATGTTCTTTTTTACATAATGTAATTGTTTGTTGTATTTTTTTCCTCTTCTATTCTCTCTCAGTTGTTTGAAATATATATTCTTCTAGACTAGCAAATTATGATCTGTACAGTACTGTATATAAACTAAAGCAAACTTTAATGTTGTACAGTATGTGAAATCAAAAACAGACAGATGCAGCCCACCTCATTACCTCCATTGTTAAATTCTAACAATGATAATTTTTTGTTAATGATTAACAAAAATTATTTCGTAGTTATCATTACAGAAAGAACTTTCATCACCATATTATTGATCATAGAGGGAAAGTTGTATTTGTGTTCCATAGAGTTTAATAGTGAAAGGGTCATTCAGTTAGACTTCAGAAATTGCAAGTTATTGCTGAATTTGATACCTGAATTTTATGATGTTTTAGTAAGACAAATGCTTTAGGTTGTAATATTACTTTAAAGCTTTTTACCTTCTAGGCAACATTGAGATTTTATCATAACAAAGCAGGAGTAATAAATCTATACAGATGAAGTGTCAAACTGTTAGTAGTAATTAGGCTAGATGTGTGGCCTTTAGGTTAGGTATGTTCTTTTTTTTCCCCAACAAAAAGTATTGTGGATTTATGGGAACAAAGAAAGAGTCAGAATTTTAAAGGTCAGAGACCTTAGAAATGAAAAAGGGGCAAATTAAACCCCCTTCCCTAGTCTTTTAAATGTTTAGCATAAAAAGGGAACTATACAATTGTATGTGATGAAATGTAAAAAAAATAAAATGTTTGGCACTTCAGTAGAAAGAACACTTTAACAAGCCAATGACATTATTTCTTTTCAAAAGACAAATTGTTATAAGAGCATCTGATAAGCAGGAAAACAAAAAGTTATATTAAATTAATACAAGAATCAATACATCTTCAAGTAATGGGTGGAATGGCATATCTCTGTGAGAGAGCAAATATACTAATCTACTGAACAAACGTTTCAGAGAAATAAAATGAAATGAATGTCCGTAATTTCTTGGCTTAATTAAATTCTGCTATGTAATCAAATGTTTAGCTCAGAAATTATTTTCTTAAACTGATAGGAATCCTGGCTACATGAATGCAAAACAATGAAGTGATAAGAATGCCATAAAACTTTGTCTTTCATATTTGCAAGTCAAAAACCTAAGCAAGAAATTCTCTGCACTTTTGAAAAGGCAATACTTTCATTCTGATGCAATATGTTCTTGTGTTTAGACATGTTTAAATTGCTCTGAATATGGATGCTTATAAAACAAATTCTTACCAAATAAATTACATGCTTGTCTGTGGTAACTTTGATGAAATCCAGAGGAATGAAAAAATAGGTACCTGTAGGTTGTACTGTAGACATGATGGCAATCATGTACTGTACATCATGTCTGCTTCTACGGAAAATGCAGATTGTACTCTTTAATGAAGATTTATTCAAATACCCTTGTTGGCAAGTTTGTTTTGATGAAGATCTGTTTATTTAAGTTTGAGGCTGAGACACAGTATAACAGTTTTTTTTTCTTTCAAGTCCTCAGAAATAAATGTTCGGACATTGTCAGAAGAGCTGTCTCAGTGTGATGAAAATGTCCTAAAACTGCAAAAAGAAAAAGAGCACCTGGTTGAGCTCAGTCAGGTTAGTAAAAACAACTTGCAACATATGTATTGTTCAGGAAGAACAGAGACCTGTGTGTGGTCTGAAATGCAAAATTCTCTCTCAAATCACACATTACAAAAAAGTTCCAGGCCAATTTGTTTTTTCATATTATAGAGTACCATTTGTTTCTTAAGACCTTTGTGCAGTTTTCGGACCCAAGAAAATAACCATCCAAAAAAGAATAATGCTAAACCACATTTTTATTAAAAAGGCATATTGTCTAATTGAAATCAGAGAATAGGTTTCTCTAATTATAAACTGTGTGTTTTAGAATTTTATTTTGTGATAAAGATTGTTTCAGAAAAAAATGTGGTGTTAATTAGCATAACAAAAGCATTGGTTCAGTAATACTGTATGTGATACTTGCGTAACCTGCATGACAATAAAGGCTGCCTGAAACTGTATGTATGTTAAAAGATATACTACTGTACGTACAGTATTCTGCTCCTGTATCACCAATGTTTAGCCTGAAAGAATTGGTTGGTGCAGGTAGTCACAACACTTATTTACTTATCTTGGCAGCAGTCTAGTTTGCAAGCTTTGGTTTTCTTAACTTGAATTATTGTGTTTTCAGTGTCCAACTCCTTGGATCACTTGTCTTGTTTTAAATTATTGCTTTAAAAAACCTTATATTATAGTCCTCTTATTTTAATTTATTGAATATGTGCCACTTTAGCTTTTTCAGACAAATAAATCAAACAGTGATGATAAGGCTAGCAGAACACATCAACAGATTAATCCATTATTGCTTCAGGATGTTTAATGCAATCTAGGCTATTGTTGACTGATATTACATTTGCATCTGTTTCATGTACCTTAATCTAATTATTAAAAGTTAATCAAAGTACAGTACTTATGTAGCCACAATCATATACACTATATTTCATTGATGTGCACTTAAGAGGCCAGCTTTAGAATCTTATTGTAAATAAGATTCCAATTTTCACAAAAATATTTTTGATGTTTTCTCCTTCTGTTTCCCAGAGTATTTTATTGGATGATTAAAACTGAAGCATTTGATTCCGGTTAGGCTTCTTGATAATGATAATGAACTCAAGCTTTTTTATTGTAAATGTTTTGACTTTACAATAAAAAAGAAGATAAAATAATAAAATAGTTGAAAATGTGTTTAAATGATATAAGTGGAAGTTAGATATACAGTATCATATGTCATTGGTTAAAGGCCACAAAGCTTATCCTCTACTGCTTTTCTAATACAGCAGTACTTTCTGGCCTTCAAAAACTATATATTGGTTTAGTAGAATCGATTCCAAAAAGCATTATTTTCTTTAATATCAAGCCAGATTTGTTTTTCAATTCTCACTAAGGGGTTACATTTGATCTAATATTTAATCATCTGTAATTCTTCATTACAAATTATGTAAATCTCATTCATACAGTCACATTTTCAAGTTCCAATCATCACAATGACTTAAAAAAACTATTTAGAATAATGCAGTAAAAAAGCAATCAGAAATGGTTTTCATAATTAAAAAATCAATGTATAAAATGGTTATATTATTATATTATATAAGTTCAAAACTTTTTTAAGCATCCATTATTTTAGCTACAGTACTTCTTAATTCTGTAATTCCGTCTGATGTTGTGTTATGAAATGGTGGAGACCAACACGTACTCTTTATATCTCTGGATATATGTATCAGGAAAGTCCCATGTTGGAAATTGATAAAAGAATTCATTGTGAAGTTAACATTCAGGTAAGACCATTAAACTCCACCGGAGTTTCACAAATATCACATAAAAGCTTAGTTAAATCACGCATGTGATTCACATAAATTGTGCTTGAGACACATGAATGCACTTTAATGCCATTGGCTTGGCTGGCTGCTGGGAATGATATGGATACACTTTTCAACCTAGAGGATTTTCTAGGTTGAAAGGACATCTTCAATATCAGTCTTGCTTCAGTTCACAGTGCTGTAGACGTATTATTCTCTATTTTCCTGTATTGAAAAAGGTAGCATTGAGCTCAAAGTAACATGCTTTCAGATTGCTTTGTGCAACACAATTTTATTAAATTGTAAAGATATGATAAGATATTTAAAGTAGCTTTGCCTGCAAGAGATGCCACATGCTTCACTTAATCAAGAGCTTTCGAGTTAGCAGAAAAAAAATAATTCAAATGATATACAGTACTGTATATACTGTATACTATAGATTCTTTTTTCTTGCTGAGGAATGCCTTTTCTTTTTCTATCAATGGGACAGACAGCTGATGGAATGTTTTAGAATCTTGAATGAATTGTGTACTATATGTAATGATCTATGTCGACTGGTACCATATAGAATGCATAATTATTACCAGGATTTTATTGTTGAAATACATTCTATAAATGATTATAAAAACATGGTACAGTTCAGAAAATAGGATTTAACTAGTCATTTCTTCAATTTCTCATCCTTCATCACACTGTACTTACAGTAGGTATGCAAGAGACTATAATCTACTTGTGACTGTTTTAATGGTAGCCTGATGCCTTTAGGCAAGAACTTCCTCAAAACACTTCCCTTGCAGGTATTGATTGATTTTGCATCAGGGTCTGTTAGCCCATGAAGAAGCTCACTGTTCCTTCTGCAATTGGAAAGTAATTAATTCTCTGTTCTGAGTGATGATTGATATCTCTGAACGGGGTGGTAATGGTAGAGTGTCTTTACATTCTGTATCTGAATAGAATTGTAATAAAATGCTTTGAAACAAACTTGAGGATTGGGCAGAAGATTATTCTTTGCAGTCACAAATGAAACAATTCTGTTTTTAACATATTCAATTTCAGTATGTAGGATGTATTTAAATAAGAGCTTTTACAACACATTGAAAAGTGCTAAAACAAATGTATGGTTTCTTTTACCCAGCACAACAGGAAACTTTAGTCATGAGACAAGTACAATAATAGAGTATTCTTCTCAGCCAATTGATTGGTAAACTCATGTTCAGTATACAGATGATTATTTTCATCATTAGGTGCTGGTGTTCTAGTTCATCGGGGTGGATATTTCAAAATATCTTCTGTACTAAGTATGTGATGTGACTTGGAGATCAGGAGTTTTGGCAAAAACAGCCACTCCGATAACCAGACTGCTTTTACTGGGCTACATGTATATGCTAGTTTGAGTAAGATACTACAAGTTGAACCCTTGGTAGTGATAATAGTAGGAATTCCAAAGTGCCTTCGTAATGCACTTTTTGCTGCATTATTTGTAGAAGAAATTATTGTTTTGTTGGGAGTTTTGAATGTAATTATACAGTTGGCTTCCACTACCACTCTGTGACAGATGGTGAAACATTTCAATTCAGATATCTGGTAATTTCTCTTTGTCAAGGTCACACCTTGGGGATAGTAAATCTTTTTGATGATATAAGTATATTATAGATTGAAGCCATCTGGATGGAAGGTGGGATCTGAAAGACATTAGAGTTGTTTGTTACTTGGCAGAATATCAAATTGTGTCTCTTAACTCTTAAAAAAGGATGAAGAAACTAGTCCAAAACCATGTCTTGGGGAGGGTGATATTTTAAATATAGACAAGTTTTAAAGTTTTATGGGATCAGTAACATTTAAAAAAATATATTGATCCATGTTGTGGTGCAACAGATTTGATATTCCTTTTGAAATGCTATACAAATTAATCAGGAAACAAGAGTTAAACAGGCTGAATTTCAATACTTTATCCTTAAGGATTAAAAAACCCATCTAATATACAGTAACTGAATAATTTTTACAACCTTGTCTCAGCAGGCGTATTCTCCCTCTAGATTTTAGAGAAGAAGGGCTAGTAAAAATATTAGAAGACAAGCAAGGGAAAATAGTGAAAAGTTTTTATTACCCCTTAGATCCTTTGAAAAGATCATTCGATTTTAAAAGCATTGTGTGTTATAAATGACAAAACAATGCAATATATAACCAACACAACTGTAACAAAAAAAAAATACTTTTGAAAAGAACCTCACCATATAGCTATGCATTCCCCAGGCTTGTCATAAATCGTATCCAACAATAGCCTTGGCCATTCCAGCAGTGCCCTTTTATGATACAGGATGTTATGTTTGTTCTACAAAATAAAGCAATTTCTTCCCTTTCTGTTATGGATTTTTCTTAAGTATTTTAATCCTACTACCTTAATTCAGATCAGATGTTTCACAGTAGCAATTTAAAAAGGCTGTCCTTTTAACTTGGTGGAGAATTCCACCTAAAGTCATGGATATTAAACCACCATCTGCTTGTTTAAACACATCTGCCAAATGATGGACTATAACAGCAACACCTGAAACAGTGGGATATAAAATCAGGTTTTCTAAAGAATTCTATTTCTATTTCAGGTTTTATAAAGAATTCAGATTGTGTGGCTATTTAATATCATTTAATTAATACAGTCTTGTTATAGATATGTCTGCTGTACTAATATATTTTGTCATTGGACTGGATTCCTTGAATGGATGACTGACGTGCTTGCATTTCAGAAATGTTGGTTTTGTTGAAACAAAAGACTGTGGGAGAGATAACCTGCAGGGATAAAATGTACTCTTGGGTTTCACCCCATTGTATTTTGGCACAGGAAATATGTGCAGTATACTATGTATTATAACAGATTAAAATATTTCTTACTTGTTTCACAGTAATTACCCTTTATAGAAAGCTGTGCTTGTAAGGAATTATTCTTGAGAAAACTGCTTTCAAGGCTCCCCCTTAGCCAGGAGTCAACTTCTGAAATACAAAAAAAATCTTTCTTATACAGATAGATCTTACTCCTTAATTAGGAAAGTCAGTGAACATGCTATTGAGTAAAAAAGTTTAATTAATTCCTTCTGGTTACTGACTCATTAAAAAGATTTTTACAGTGCTTTTCAAAAGTAGCAAAATATATTGGGTCAAGTTTTCTTTTATTTTATTTTGGAAGCAGAAATGAGGACAAGCATAATAGTAAGTCAAACACGAAGTGCATATAAAAATATGATACTATACAAAATAACTGTACTGTTGTTTTTTAATGACAGAATTATGTGTTGCTTTGCTTTCACAGCAGGCTTTTGAGGACTTACAATCAGAGGAAGAGAAAGTCAACCTGCTAAGCAAAGAAAAAGCTAAACTGCAGGTGCAAACAGAGGATGTGAGTAAAAGTTGGTGTTCTACAGTATGCTTCTGTCATGCAGTATTGGCTTGACAGCTGTTTTTTAGAATGTAGAATGGCAAATGTAGACATCTGTAGAATGGAGATATTTAATTGCAAAAAATAAAAGTTATAATGTCATGACAGTAATGAGATTTACTCAAAGACATGTCTGTCATTTTCTCCTGTATGCACTGCTACTCTTTGAAACCATGCTGGGTGGCATACTGGCACAGTGGTTAGCATTGCTACCTCACAGCGCTGGGACCCTTGGTTCAGCTCTGGACATGGGGTGCTTTATCTGTGTGGAGTCTGAATATTCTCCATGAGTGTGTGTTTGTGTCTGAGTGTGTCCTGCGATGGACCGGCGTCCCATCCGTGGTGTATCTTGCCTTGCTTGTCTGCTGGTCTCTGGGAGAGGCTTCAGCTCTCTCATGACCATGTACTGTATAAAATGGTTAGAAAATGTATTGATCAATTTGTGAATAAGTTAAATGTGGCTGCTTATTGATTGAATACCTCAATAAAATGATGAAAAATAAAGCAGGAATAGAAGTCATCAGCAGTACTGTAGCTGCAATGTCTATATATTGCTTTAGAATGAGATGGCTACCTTATTGGTCCTACAACAACAGCCCTTCAAAATACTTTTGATATGATCATTCAAAAATTTCCCTAGTTTTTCATGGTTACCACAATAAAGATGCATTTTTGTTGTCTTGGATTTCAAGCACTTTTTTGATTTGTAAGTGTAGTAATCTGTTCTGTTCTGTTCTGTTCTGTTACAAAATCATCCCTTTAATTTAACTTTCCATAAATTTAAAAAAATAACTTTGGTTTTCAAGAAAGCTTTGTCATAACTGTTTAGAGCAAATAAACAATGAGGTCAAATTCATTTGCTGGGCTTTGCGTGACACTGTGTCCTTCCAAAGTGCTGTAATGAGACAGTTTTGTGCTATTGCTTAGTTACAGTAGTTTGCATACTTCAGCTCTTATTTTATGCCTGTATAAAATTCATTGGTTTTTTAACAATAATATTGTATTATACACAGAAGCAGATTTCTCCTGTTTTATTTTTATTTGACCATTAAAGGAATTTGAGCAGAGAATTTTTATTACATAATTACACTTTTTGCTTCTAATGAAACAGAAAACATATTTGTATTTGTCTTAGATCCTACTGTTAATTTTATTAGAGATGAAATAAAGTTTTCCTCATGTGGTTAGATTAAATAATTCCAAGGCACTTGTTGTGCATCATGTTGAAAGGAAGTGAATAAATGAGAAAGCTGAGCAAGGTTCAATCAACAAATGACAGCAACATAAACTGAAAGGTCCACATACTGTAGTCCATTTTAGGTCACAATGAAAAACTACTTTACCGTTACAAAGCACAAAAAGGTCCATATTGTATCATATTATTTAATTTAGTTGCTATTTCTTCTGTGGCACACAACCATATATATAGTTCAGGTGGGTAGCTGTGTCAGCATGTGTAGGCTGCAAAGGCACAAGTACTGTAATAGATTTATTCCATGCTGAAAAGAGAAGAAAGAAAACGTAACGTTTCGACTGTGGAGCCTTCTTCAGGTGTGAGTAGTTCACCTCACACCTGAAGCTACTTGCACCCGAAGAAGGCTCCACAGCCAAAACATTATGCTTTCTTTCTTCTCTTTTCACCATTTATATACAGTACAGTATATCTTCTTTCTTTTTTCAGCTTGTCATAATCACACTGACAAATTAGACTGTTTCTAGGGGCATCCTGGGGCTTTTGAAAGCTGTGGAGTTTAATAAGATTAAAAAAAATATATGATGACATGAGCACAAGGTATAGAGGCTGCCTGCAGTAACCGTTTAATGTGAATCATGCCTTTAGTGTTATAGGACCAATAATTAAACAGACCTGTCTTAATTTTCATGGATTTGGTTATCTGCCTTGGCTATAGTTAACATTCTGCATATCAGGGCTTTATTCTACATTTCTGCTGTATTGCAACCCTACAGAAACCAATTAGGACCTTGTTTTGCTCAGAAGACGACACAAAAGCATTATTCATCACTCTTACAGCTCCTGTGCAAAAGCCATAGATGACCTTCCAGTCTTCCATACTGATGTAATTATTAGGTATATTTTTTGGAATGAGAGTGGTCTGTGGTGTCACAGACCAGAATGCGTATTTTTATCTTTATTATACCTGTTCTGATATATTCATTATGAATACTGCAATCTTAACAGGATCCTTCAAAAACTGGGACCAGTGACTTTCACAGACTGGGTGAACAGTTGCATTTTGCCTAGCAAGTTTGAGATCTAAATATTTGCTCTAGTTCTTTAACATTATTAACAGCATAACATACCTGGTTTGGGGTCCTTTTGAGATCCATTATGCAAATCAGTGTTTTGAGTTTCTTTGAAAACGGTCATAAAAATATTTGGATAATTTTTTATTATTTTTCTTGTTGATCAATAAGATAGTAGTATAGAAAGGATTTACTGCTAGTAGTGAAGAATGGATAAATAATATCCAGTGTACTGTTTATAATAGAGTAGTTCCTATAAATATAATAAAACGTGAAAGTCTGAATGTTCACCCTCTCATTTTTTCTAATTTGTGTTGAATTGCTCTCGATAATAAAATAATAAATAAATATAATCAATTTTGAATGTATTTAGAGGTGTCTAGTTGATATTTTACCATGTAGTGACATTAACAGTGATATCAATACAGCTTTTAATTTTCAGCATTTATTTTCTACCTAGCTGTATCCCTTACATGGTGATTGGCAGTCACTGAGTCTAGAATAATTTATTTAATTGCCTGTGAGTTTAGAATGTTTTTGTTATTATGATTTCAATTTTATAATCAACCATAAGAAGGGATTAAAGGGTCAAAGACACTGAGAATCGCAGTGTGGCCATGATACAAGAGTTCAATAATCATCTAACTTGCAACAAGGAACAGATGCAATTCTTTTTCCATGTTGTATATCAGGATTCAGGGCACAGCTTCCATTTAAAAAAGTAAACTATCATTTCAAACCCTGTTGCAGACACCAGTAAGTAAATCTCAGTTACCTTGAAGTTTCATGCATGATATTTTCTGGTAACTTGGATAATTTCGTCATATTGTACTGCATATTGAGGGGGTGAGAGCATGAGATTTGAGATTTTCAAAAATAACGGCCACTCTGGTACAGTATATACAGTAGTATAATAAAGTAAGTTTTTTTACAAATGCATTTTCTTACAATAATAAATTGCACAAGGATGATTGTATATACATTGTACCCATTAATGTTCAGTCATTAAATATGTTGACTACTGACAGTTATTGCATACATTGCATTCCAGCACTGCTAAAAGATATAGCTCTCTGACAGATTTATACTCACTGAAATATGCTTCCATATTTTTTTGTTATTTTGTCATATAATTTAAGCATTTATTCAACCAAAATGTTATTTTAATTGGTACATTTCACAGTGTTGATATTAAACCCACGTAAAGCTAACGTAGATTTTTTTAAATAAAAATGTTTTTAATATTATTGACCATGCATTACTGCAGCATTCTTTTACAGGTCTTAGACTGTTTCAAACTGTGGTCAGTTATAAGCTACAGTAGAAGCTTTCAAGGCTAGAACAGATATGCAATGACTTCTTTTCAATTACAGTATATAAAAAAACTCTTCCAATTACATAAACAAAATTGAAATACATTTTGTATTGCACAAAGTTAGTCTAAATGGCAAAAATGGTTATATGATCATGGTCAACCAACTCAAATTAAAATGCAATGGAAATGCTGGAGAATTGTTATGTTTCTGGTCATGGTAATTAAAATAATGTTTGCCAAAACTAACAATTTCAGATCTGAAAATTCACTGTTAAAATGTGTGAAGCAGAAAACCTGTTGACTCAATGCTTGATCACTAGTAAAAATCTTATTTTAAAATTGGGTATCTTGATTCATGGTCATAAACTGGTGAGAGTACCTTATATTATTTTGATACAAGGGAATTGTTATAGACATAAATTGTAGGATCTTCTGATTCAACAGAATCCTGTATAGGCAAATTGCAGAACTGACCACCTCTTTGAATAAGAGACATAAACAATCTTGTCCAATGAGTAAAGTGGAGAGGCTATTCACTGTTAGAAGCAGATAAGAAATCACATCTAAATCCTCCCCTTAAGCTGGAGTATCTCCTTGAGCAAGAAAGGAGGCACAGAATTGAACTGGAGAAAGCCAAAAGGAAACTGGAAGGAGACAGCAAGATGACTATTGAAAACCTGAATGAGATGGAGAAGCTTAAGACAGACCTGGAGGAGGTAATCAAGAAGTAAGTCATGAAAGATCATTAATGAGCCAATTTAGAATTTATTTTCTGTTTGATATTGACACCCTAAATTGGTTACTCTTAAATAATCTTCTTGAACTATATAGAACATTAACAAATGTACTGTGTATTTGCAAACACATTGCTTTTTGCAGCCTTAGACTCATACTGCACTTGTCTTCTGTTCTCTTTTTATGTTATGTTTATGAGTTTTAAATTCCAGGCAGTGTTTTACAGTATAGGTAATGGAGCAATTGGTACAGTATATTGTCCCTCATGATTTTCTTTAAGCAGGAATACAGAAGCTACTGTATGCAAAATCTACTGTACATGAACTGGGTTGTTTAAAAACCATAATCTGTAAAATCAAGCTTTAGTCCTTTAGGAATATTTTAATTCCCTATTCCCTTTATTCCCTTAGAAAAATAATATTTTTAGTTTTAAAATTAAATTCATTAAAACATTTCCATGATTATAGAATGGTTGGCAAAATACTGAAGTACTGAAGATTTATCATTAGTATAAAGTTGGTACAATATATTGAAATTTTATTTATATAGTAGTGTATTTGTAAGTTACTCTATACAGTACCTTTCTAAGATCAACATTTTTCATTAAAAATCTGTTTCAATAGTATGTTTAAAAACTATTCTCATTAGAATTTTCATGACACAATAATTTAACATTAAATTCTTGACTATAAAATGATTATCAGAAATTGTATTTTCTTAATTCTCAAATCAAGGTTGCCAACACCTTTTGTACAGTATATCTCATGCCTATGCATTCAAGAAAAAAAGCTGAAAATAATAATACAGTACATATGGAGAATATTTCCAAAAGCTATGGAAATATAGATGTACTCTTTTCTAACATTTTCCACCCCAAATCCTAAAATTTAAACTTAATTTATTTGCTTAAGAAATCCTAATCTATCCCATCTTTTTCTTTATTGAATTTGGTGAATAGTGTGATCTCACCAGTGTGAATGCTCTGTGTCACCGCACTCCACTTTGAGCAGTATTGCGTGCTTTGTAAGAATACTTTCTGACACTTCTTCAAGTGTAGGGGTAGCACAGTTGACTGTGTTTGGAGTTCATCTGTAAGTCTTCACAAGCGTGTACAGCAGGCCCCAGAAAGTGTTACTCTTTCAGTAGAATCTGGGCGAAGGTGCTTGCACTCAAAGTGTTCTGGATCTTGTCACATTAACAGATTTTTTTAAGGCTGTGAGGGATGTTCAGTTACTGGGCATTCTATGGTTCATTACTCCACAAGGAATGTTTAATAATAGCTATTCATGTAAGAATATGTACAGATCATTTGAGTCAAAGAATTAGTTTTTTTTTGGGTGGGGGGTGAGGCTGTGTGGAGGCAGGAGTCAGGCTTTAATAAAAGGAAACACTTCTGTTACAGATTAACCTTACACAGGGTGAGAGGGGAGGTTGCTTGCTCTCACAGTTTTCTTGTTCAGACAAATAAAAGAATATCTGTGGAGAGCTATCTTCACTTTGATCAGAGCAAGCCCTAAGGCAATCTGGAACATCATTGCCATGCAGATGTCAACTTCTTTTTAAATAGGAAAAAGCCGGGGAAGAGCTCAGATCTATTGGTATGCACTGGGGAGACAGAGAATCATTTAAGTTTTTCTCACAATTACAACAAAGCAAAAACAGCTGTTTGATATGATAGTCTTTCACAGTGAACCAAGCAATATTTGAAAAAAAGGCTACATGGTTGGAGAAAGGTACTGTGTAAGTAGTTAATTCAGTAACTTCCGTTTGAAACCCTCTTTTCATGGGAATTTTCATATGACACATTTTAATTTTTCACAATTAAATACTTGACTATAATATACCCATATTTACAGGAACCCATGTTTGTCTGATATCTTGGTTTTAAAATATCTTGTTGTTGCCTTTAAGAAAACCAAGGTTTTAATGGTAAAACTGAATGATTGTAAAATGACTCCGTCTGCATCACCAGAAACCATCCGTGTAGAGAATGGCATGGTTCATAAAGCAAGTATGCCTGAAAAAAAACAAACCTTTGTTCTTTTCCCTCTCGTGTTCCTGCAGGAAAGATTTGGAGATAAATGCCACAAACAACAAGCTGGAGGAGGAGGAGGCCTTAAATGTGAATCTACAGAAGATAAATAAGGAGCTGCAGGTGAGCCTGAAAGAATATTTCTGTGGACTGCAAGGAATAAACACTGAATATATTTCTTTCATCACAGGCTATAGTAATGCAGACTTCTGTACGTGTACTGTACATTACAGAATTCCTGCTAGTTAAAAATGACAGAAACCATCTACAATTTAGCTTTTGTTTTTTTAAATGTCATGCTTTATTTTTGTTTTAATAATGATGATCACTTGCACACTGTGCCATGGTACTAAAACACACAGAATATATAAAACAAAAATGGTCTGGTGTCTACAGAGCCATATTTCAACATGAAATCATTGAACCCCACAAATAGTTTTACTTTGTTGGTTCCCCAGTTGGCATGCTGGCACAGTGCATACATAGGTTAGAATTGATGTCTCGCTCCACTGGGGTCCTGGATTCAATTCCAGACCTGGGGTGCTATCTGGGTATCTGAGTTTGTGTGCTCTCCCCATGTTTTTGTGGGTGCTCCAGCTTCCTCTCACAGTCCAAAAATATACTGGTAGGTTAATTAGCTTCTGAGAAAATTAGGCCTTAAGTGTGTGTGTCTGTGTTTGTGTGTGTCTGCCCTGTAATGGACTGGCATCCTGCCCATGGTGTACCCTGCATTGCACCTTTGTTCGTTTTCGGGATTGGCACTGGCTCCCCGACTCTCCAGAACTGGAAGAAGCAGTTAGAAAATGGATAGATAGATAAATGGTTCCCTAGTTTAACAGTCAATGTGACATAAAGCTATAGCTTTAGTTAAAAAATAAAAAGCTTTAGAGCTTGCTTTCATCATTATTATACTGTAATTAGATCTCAATCATACCACTACAATAAACCCTCACACCTGAAGAAGGCTCCACGGCCGAAACGTTGTGTTTTCTTTCTTCTCTTTTCAGCATGAAATAAACCTTTCACTTGTTCCTTTGCTGCCCACTACAATAAAATCAACTACATGTATTTATAGCTGCCAACATACTGTACATAAATCACTAGTAAGCCCTAACTTTTACTTAAGCAGTTTTTCATGACAGGCGATCTCTCCAAAAATATTAAGGAGTAGGAGAAGAAAAAAGATAGAGGGTAAACACAATCTCTCTAAGAAGCCTATTGTCTAAGCATCCTGAATGTTGTTCAAATATTATTCCCATTGTTAATAAAGCAGTCCTAGTAATAGTGAAAATGTGAAGCAAGTATGTTTTCCAGATACATGCTTACTGTTTGAAATCAAGTACTGTATGTACAAACAGTACAATGTAAAATAAAAATGCAACTCATTTTCAACTGTTAAAAAAAATAGGTCATATAAATAATAATAGTTTTTTATATATTTGATAAACCAACAGAAATCAGCATCATAATGTCTGAATAGACTTAGTGTCCAAAATATATTTAAATACTGTATATTCTTTCCATTATTGCAGTGTTGAAAAAAGTTAAAACTTCAATTGAAATAGGTTCAGTCGGTCTGCAAAGTGACATGATACTGAATACTCATGTTAGCACATAAACTCCCTTAAATGGACATACAACATGTTCATTTTAAAATCTAATTTTGCCTAATGTTTATCTTGCCATAAACCCTAGCTTGCGTAGGGCAAGTAAAAATGTTTATTTGCTGATATGGGGAATTGCATAACTCAAATACCATATCAAATTCTGTACCATATCAGACCCAGTCATATGAGTTGGGATGTTTTCAGGACAATAAAAGGTCATTTAGAAATTTACAGCACTGGATCTGTTAGTAAGTCCAAATCAGTATCTGTTTTCAATTGTTTAAACTACTTCAGTCTTTTATTGATCTTATTTGATGAAAATATTCATTATATATTTAAGCCTGATTTGGAGTGCAAGTATTTAAAATTATATGTGCTCTATTGGCAAGTCCTCAGTACAGTATTTAATGATTGCATTTCTCTCTAATTGGCAGTTTTCTGCTTAAGTGTTAAGAACAAACAAGGGCATTTTTCAGCTGAATTGCAATTCCCCTTTTTTCCTCATCTTAAAAGTTGCAACATCTTAAAAAAAATAACGGTGGAAATAAATTTCATGGCCTATTTAACTCTAAGCTCTCTGACTGATTTTGTGGAAAAGCTCTAGCCAGTACATTCTTAGACTATTGAAAATTCTTCCTTAATGGATTCCAAGTCTGCAATAAACATTTATCTTACAGAACATTAGTAGTTGTCTGGTGTTACACAAACTCCAGTAAAGATTTTTTATTAAATATTACTTTTTTAGCACTTATTCATAAAGAAAACATGATGTATTTTTATAGTCTTATTTTTTTATTTTTAGTTATATTACTGGTATTTGTCATTCATTTTGAGAAATAAAAAAAAATTAAAGGTAGGAATAATTCCTACTTACACAATATGCTGTATATCTTGTTAAATAAAAAAATATAGTAAAAAAATAGACCTTTTAATTAGTGCATTGAGCATTTGTGGTGGAATTAGAAACATGACAATAGGATTTTCTGAAGAAATAAAACAATTAAAGTGCTTTCATTTAAACAAAGGTAAAAAAAACATCAAGCACAATGTTGTCATGATCTAAGGATGATGATGTTATCGTTGTTATTATTGTTTTCATCTATTAAAACTGGATAAAATCACTTGAATCATCAGAATGTTTGTCACATTAAGTTCCTTATTGACTATATTAAAAAAACATTGTGAAAGAATTAAAAAAGTATTTTAAAAAGTCTTCATCCCTGTGGTTTATCTTTGTTTACCATTTCAGAGTAAGGAGAAGATAGCTTAGTAAAGATCAGGTACTGGGTTGTCTGGCACATGCCATCTTAGTTTAGATGCTTCATTTTGGAGTTCTTTAGGGAAATAAAGCCTTTCTTTGTTTTAGTTAGTTGACCATGATTGGAGGACTGAAAGCTGATATGTGTATTGGTTAAAGTGTACAAGTTTTCCCGCTTAGCAAAAGCATTCTTCATGCCTCACAATGAACCCGTTCTTTGGATCCATTTTGAACTTGGCTGTAATCCTCCCACTGATAAAAATGCAGGTGGGCAGTACATAACAAGAGCTGGGTTGATCTTGTTTTTGTCAGGGACAAAACAATCCAAGCTCATTTGCATTGCTTGGGTTTTAAATTACATGTGAAACTTCCTCCATGTATAGTGTGATTTTGAAAATATTCTGTAGCATTAACAGAACTGATTTTCTGTAGATACAAAAAATACAGTAGTACAAAATAATAAAACAGCAAAAAACGAGGAGTAGCTCCAATGCACTCTCTTTAGGCAAAGAATTACAAAGACAAAGAAACTACACTTACTGGCCAAAGCATACTGTAAGTAACCCCCAGTGAAATCCATATAGTGTCAGTGGCAAGTCATGTGTGATTGCCTGTTGAGCATGAAACTGAAGCATGAAATAGCCTTCCATCACCATGCCTGGCCAAAATCTAATTGAATATACCTTTATCTTCATCAAGTCTTTATTGTTCAAACAGATCATGATTCTTGCATACGCTTCACATATTTGGTGAGAGTTCCTAATATTATGACCTGTGAGACAAAGAAAGCATGTACTGTACATGATATAAACAAGTTGCTTCAAATATCAAGAACTCTCCTCATTTGAAGGAGATTTTGTACAGACATTTCTTTTTAAACCAGACTTTTCTTTTCACTACCTTAAATATTACAGAGGACATTGAACTTTCCCTGCTGAGAAGTAACAGTTGTACACAAGACTTCACAAAACTCTGTACAAAAACAGTAGCTGGGGGAAGTCACATGGTATCAGCATCCTTCTGCCAGGTCTTCATGCCAGATAGAAGTTCTGATCTGATCTGCGTAAACTTAAGGATTGCTTCAGAAACAACAGTGCAACTCAACCCAGAAGACACATATGGAAACTATGTGGAAGTTTATTTTAATCTGAGAACAGGAGACACTTTATTACACAAAGGGTTGTGGGAGTCTGGAACACGTTACCCAACAATATTGACAAAACTGATATTCTGACTTCTTTTAAGAAACATCAGAATGAGATCCTCGGATCAATTAGCTACTAGCAACCACATGAGGGAGATTCAGTGTGTGGAATGACTCCTTTCTTTTGTAACCTTTTTTAGATTCTTATGAGACTGTACTACTGTATATGCACTTAAAACTTCTGTAGGTTATATGTTTTTGTATTCATCTCTTTATTGCTCTTTAATAGAGTGTTTTAGTGTAGCTAAAAGGTGTATTTATTACGTTATTTTATTTAATGCAACCAATTCAGTTATTGTTTGTATAATCTTATATACTGTAACAGTCAAGTATTCTAATAGCCATTAGTGCCAGGGTGCACAAAGTCAGTGTCCCTGGTTTTGTCCTGATGTTCAGAAATCATATTGATGTTTTACATCAGTAAATAATACAGAGCATTTATTGATAGTACTGAGCTTTAACTTGTCTGATTATAATCCCCTTTCGGTAAAGTAAAAGATGATTGCATTGGTAGTGACTGGGCATATTGATGTTAGTATGACATATGCAGGGATAGAATTGTCTACCAGCTCACATTTATACTGTACTCTTGCAGTTTCTTTCTCTGCATCATAAAAACGGCTATGGTTCTATTCTGAAAGCTGCTTGTTTCTTGTCGTATTCTAACTGGAGTCCTAAATCAAAGGACTTCATTTATACTGTTTTACTTTATCGGCTGGGTAAACAAATTGCTGGTTAAACACCACTGCTGCTTTACTAGTGAGATTGAAACAGGGCTGGAGAGTATGAGGGGGTGGGGATGCTCTCTGTGATTTGCAAGCCCCTTCAAAGCAGAACAGAATGGCGTTGGCCTATCTGTATACTGGTAGATCCAGTTTCATTGGGGTGACTGTTCCAAGAGCTGTCAGAGCTCTCCTGCACAGTAATGGCTGTGCTTTCGGCAGAAGTCTTACAGTGGCATGTGAGTAATTTTAAAACTAGTTTTCAATTAACTGCATGTTTAAAGCTTAGCACCTGTCTTATTCGATAGATAGCAATATTGTTGTTCATTTTGC
Organism: Lepisosteus platostomus; assembly: GCF_059453375.1. Taxonomy (NCBI): domain Eukaryota; kingdom Metazoa; phylum Chordata; class Actinopteri; order Semionotiformes; family Lepisosteidae; genus Lepisosteus; species Lepisosteus platostomus. Next base: position 38,356,530 of record NC_142621.1, read on the forward strand.
AGCGCCTATGGTTCTGTTCTGTTTCCTCAGACCTTAGATCAGAAATAAATCTGCCTACCTGAATGAAGAGGTTCTTTGTTTGCTATAGTTTCTGCTACACTTTACTTCCATATTCTTTACCTTTTAGTTTTTTCATGGTTCAGATAGAGATCATCCTCAAAGATTCTAATGTTTTTTTTAGTGATTTTTGTAGAATCGGCTCTAAAGTGTTAAAACACTATTTATTGCACTACAATATTTTTTTTCACAGTTTCAGCTTTGAAACTATATTTTTTCAATAGATTTCCAAACATCTCCAGGCATGTACAGTTAGAAATGTCAGTGTCACCATGTATTTAGTGTAACTTGATAGCCTCAAGCCATAAACTTTGTCCTTCTCATTTACATGCAACAAAAAGTTCATTTCGCTTTTGATGATGAACTGTAGAACACATTTTAGAAATCAGAGGCTTAAATATACTTAAAATCATTACTCTCTATAATTCTTTTTTTTTCTTTTGATTTTTATGTTTTTATGTAGATTGGAAAAGGCATGGCTCTTTTACCAATTCCTCATTTAGACTAAGACATGTATTTCCCAAGTTACTAGCACATACAGTAGGATATTGTTGAATGGAACATTTAGCCATAGTCAGCTTCATTGTGGAGTGTCATTTTCTGTTCACACTTTACATTTTAAATGCAAGCACAGTGTGAGTTCAAGTAAGAGTGCATATTTTGTTTTTTGCATTTCTTCTATAGAAGACCCTATATTTTCCCAGTGTACAGCTAATTCTTCATCCAGCTCCCAAGCCTGCTGTGTAATTACAGAGGAACCTTTCTGGAACAAATTTTGATCACATTGACTACATCAAATATATATGCACAGAATACCTACCAATTCCAATTACATATTCAGTGTAGATATATTGAAGTGTGTCACATATTCAGATATAGAAGATATTCCTAAAATAATATCAGCAAGCAGCAAATTCTGTTTTGGGAATAGTTAACTAACCTAGTAAAAAAGATTACTTTGAATTTATATCTGCTGTCAGATATAAATGTTGTAAGGGGCAAAGACGTATTTGTAGCCATTTTAATTATAGAGGTCCTAATTAAAAATATGGAACATATTATTTGTTATATGAAATTCGTAAGAAGATTACAGGTGCTCTGTTTGTCTCTCTGTAAAAAGACGTTCATACTATAGTTATTATGTATTGTCCAAGGAAGCAACTGATTGTGTTTTGAAGGTGTTGCTAAAGGGGGATTCTTCTCTGTGTAATTCTTTGTTGATATTTTTTATATTTAAGAGTATGTCAAAGTACAGAATTAAACCACACAAATAGATAAAGAAGATTTGTCAACCCACTCCTTGAAGTTAACTTTTTTGTGATTGCCGCAGATTTTAAGTCGGGAAGAAAAAAACAGCTTCAGGCTAAAATGTTAATGATGGCATACAGATCAATTCTTTTTCCAAATTGCTGTCTTTTTGAATAAAAAGTGAACAAACCCACAAATGGGGAAAAAGAGTAAATGCAAGTGCCGGTTTATAGCTCATTGAAATCTTCAGTCAACTGATTTTTTTTTCCCTACAGTAGATGGAAATATAAATGTCATGCATTTATCTTTAAATTTCTCAAAACTTGGCCTTGTTATTTGCCATTGGTGGGTAAAGCACACATTCTTCAGGTATGCACATGTTGGGAAAATGGTCTGTGAAATTGTTTTCATATACTGTAATTCTGTAAAAAATTACATTAAAGGGTCTTGTGAAAATAATTGTGCACTGTCCAGGGCCTGAAAATTGCTAAGTCTCTAAAGCTTGAGCTACAATTATTTTCTTTCTCTTTAGGTGCGCATAGAGGAGTTAGAGGAAGAGCTAGACGCTGAAAAGGCCATAAGAGCAAAGGTATGTGATTGAATTGACAACATAATCCAGCTTAAACAATTCCTGAAAAACATGTTCGCCTCAATTTAAACAAATACCTTTTATTGTGTGCTCTGAAACTCAAGATCACATAAAGTAAAAAATGAAAGAAACCAGCGCTTTTTAAAAACATTCTTCTTTTTCAGAGAGAAGGGAGACAAAGCAAAAAAAAGCAGACGTAGTGCAGCAATCAAGGCTGTGTCAGTGCAGCGAAAAATAAAAAGCCATTTTTTATAGAGAGCTGGCTTCTTTCATTTTTTGACAGTGTAATCATGCTTAATTGAAAAAGTCTGATTTTTTTCTCTTTTCTGTTTCTGGGCTACAAAATAAAAAAAAACAGTTTCTGTTACTATAGTTGTTAATTTTAATGACAGATTGTGTATGAAAAATGTATGTTTTTTAAGTCTAGTTAACTTTAGTTTTCAACTAGATTCTCTCCTATTTCTTAAGAATTGGTTTTTATTTCTTTGCCTTTCTAGTACCTGCAGTACTTTTGATGAAAAATGAAATAACAGTGACACTTAATATTTTAAGGAATTAAGGAATATTTTGTTATTAATTCATACAAATTAATTCATACAAAGTGTGTTGGCACTTTCCTGATGTATTCAGTATAATCTTCTGTATATTAACTTATGTTTAGTTGATGATATTTATCTTTAATTTATTTATTTAAACTCATTTATCTAATGATGCGCAAATTAATTAATATAAGGTCTCAAAAATTGCCATGCGCCCACACAGTTGTAGAAATGCCATCCATCCATTGTCTAACCACCTCTTCTAATTCAGTGTCGCGGGGGAGCAGGAGCTTATCCCCATAAGCAATGGGCGCAGGGCAGTGTTCCTTGGACAAAACGCCAGTCCATTGCACGGCAGATACACAGACAGACACGTACACATTAACACTTTTGGGCCGATTTTCCCAGAAGCCAATTAACCTACCAGTATGTTTTTGGACTGTGAGAGGAAGCTGGAACACCTGGAGGAAACCCACAAGAACATGGAGAGAACATACAAACTCCACCTACTGTACATGTACTTTAGTTCTCCACCTGGTTCTCCAGGTCTGAATTTGAACCCAGGGCCGTAGCACTGCGAGGTAGCATTGATAAGCACTGCAAAACTGTGCTACCCTTTGTAGAAATACCGTACCCTGTATCCTAATGTAAGCAATTAATTATGAATGTTTTAGAATGATTAGTTTGCGGATGAGTGGTTATTATAGTCTAAAGAGATAATACTTATATTACTTACAGTATACTTCCCAAAGCGGGACTGTGATTGATTAATTGGTATAATACATTTAAAACATTAGGTTTTAAAACTTCCATAAATATCCCATAATGCACAATTACTGATGTGTAGCTAATATTATGTTTCCTTGAACTCAACGTATTAATCATTCTAATTAAATGTATTTTATTTGGCTGTTTTGTTTGTTTAGCTAGAGGTACAGTAGTAAAACAGCAGAACTTTCAATTTATTTCTTAGTAAGAATTTGGTACAATTAGACTCTTAATTAATTTCTAGTCGATTCAGTTATGGAAATGAGGTGCTGTTTATACCAAAGTCCTGCTGTGAAAACTGAGTCAGTCATATAATGACTAACATAATATTTGCCAAACTAACTGTTACAGGCAAAATAGAAAACAGAGATAGAAGTCTTCACCCCACTACTTAATGTTTTAGTAGATTTCTGAAATCATGTCATAATACATCTTGTGGTCATTTTATTCACTGTCTATGAGTAAGAAACTGTAAATACTGAAAGTTGTACTTTTCTGTCATTTATGTGTAACACGCTTGTCATGAGGGTGTCCTCCAGCTAGAGGTGACCTGGGAAACCATCACATTATGTCGAGAGCTCACGGTTTTCCAGGGTTTTGCTACTCTAACTAGATCGCCTTTTCGTGATCCATGTTAATTAGCTTATTATTCAATTCCTGGTTTTCTATATAAACCCTAGGTTCCGCTTTGATTCCACTTCGTCATTTTTTCTTGGCACCCTGATTTTCACTTGTACAGTACTTCTGTCTCTACCCTTTTGGTCTTTATTTCAGCACATTCGTTGTTTGGCTTCTCCTAATAATTTTTTTCTCTTTTTTCAGGATGTTCATTATTCGGTTTCTCTGTACCCAAGCCTCCTAGTATTTTTTCTGACCTATAGGCTGTGCAGAAGTTTTTTTCCCTCAGCTCTAGCCTCACACAGCGCACCAGGCTCTGCTCTAGCATTGCCTGGTAGAGCAAGCAAGCCCTTGCTCTGCACAGCAGTTTTCAGCTCCAGCATTGCCTGATGCACCAGCCTCTGCTCTAGTGTCAACCAGCAAGCACAGCCAGCCTTCGCTCTGCCCAAAAATCTCAGTGGCCTCAAGTCTGCCCTTCTAAGCTGCCCAGCTCCTTTCTCGGGAAGCTCACAACTCGGTTTCTCCCATACTCAAGACTCCCTGTTTTGTGACCGGCGGATTATGTTTGGCAGAAACCTGGCTTCCAGCCTCCGCTCTGCACAGCAACCTCAGCTCTTGGCATTGCCCAGTGCTCCAGCCTTAGCTCCTAGCCTGCTCTCCACATTGCCTGACACAGCTGGCTCTGATTCTAGCCAGCACTTCTTTTCACACTTATCCTTTTCACTGCTCTCTGCGTCGACCCTCAAGTTTGCTGACTTGCACCTTTGACACTCCCGAGGGCTGCCCTTCGAAGCCCGTTTGGTTTCTTTCAGGGGTCTCGCTATTTGGGTTCCTACTGTACCTGAGACTCAATTTTTCCTCCAGGCTGTGTTTATCAGCCTTTCTCTCTGCCAGTGATGTCATTGGTCCAGCTTCTCCTAGAATTGTCATTCTTCCCAATTACTGACTGGCCTGGGCTAATTAAGGCCCACTGGCCAGTAATTCATTAGTTCATTTTCTCCTTTCAGTTGTCACTCTCCAGTCTCTTGCACTTGGGTTCTGACAAACCACCACCCACGTGGCTAGAATTACAGTCTGTTGCTCTGCTCAGAGCAGAGATAGGGTCACTTTATAGACAGCAGTGAACACAACTACACCAGAATACTTGGTCTTCTGCCGCAGTAGACTATATACTCTGCTGTAGGTTTCAAGGAAGCCACAACACTTGTGTAACATACTCACTGCACTGGTCTCTACTTGAGCTAGACCGTGGTTAGCACCAGAACTGAAGTGCCTCAGTTGGCATCATGATTACATTCTTATAACAGAAGGGGAAAAAAAATGTTCTACTGCTTCATCATTCTACCAGGTCTGGAATATTGTAATCCTCTTGGTAGAACAAGTTAGGTTTAAACCTGGAAGCCATTTTTTAAGAGAATGAGCCTTGGGCAGATGAACTGTCACTTCTATATTTCTTGACTATGGGCTGGCAAAGATGTCCTCAATGTCTATAAAAGGAAATTGATATGGACTAGGAGATTGGGGTTATAGCCAATCAGTGGGGTCATCCCCTAAGTGCAGTATTACTGTATCTCAATTGTCCACTTACCAAAAACATCTGCACCTGTCATAACGAAAGAAGAGCACCTAGTGTTTTCTATTAATAAGTTAAAGGATTCTGAACAAGAGTTCAATCTTGTGCAGTAAATTAAAAACATATTTAGTATTCATTCATACAACATCAAAGAACATAATAAAAAAGCACCATTCTTATCCTTTTAAGTTGTTTTCAAAGTATAGGATTTTGCATGATTTACTGATCATAATCACAAACATACAGCAATTATCTGGCATTCTAACAGCATCTCACAAATTTGTATTGATTAAATCAGGTCTGCACATGAGATCAAACTAAATTTATTTTAAAGAAATGTTAAACTAAATTTCTTATTATAGAGTACACTCTATAAATCAAATATGAATAATATATTTAATTCATAGGCAGTGATGCCGCTAACCAGATAATTTCTACCTCTATTGTTAGTTAAGCAGAGTAATTGGAAGCTTTTGTTAAAAATAGAAAACATAGATTTTCCATTTCAGATATAGCTTTTAAAAAAGAAAAACACAGTTTTTCATTTAATTTAAAATATCCTTTTCTAAAGGAAAAGTGCTTATGATAGTTGGCTTTTATATGTGATCTGCTGAAAGCATAAAGAATTGAGTAGCGGAGCAGAAAGGTGTATATCAGGAATATACTGTCTTAGATTAATCTTAACTTCAAAGTAAAGGCAGCCACAGTTATTTAGGATGTTTGGTACTTCATACAAATAGCCTCAGACTCTGAGAAGACCAGATCAGCTTCCCAAAGCATTTTAAAAGGTTTTCAAATTTCCTCTCATTGCTTTCACGATCTTGCTGTCAGCATTGATTCATTAAATGTTTATTTATTTTTGTTCATAACCTAATTGCCATGTTACAGACAGAGTGTTTTTTTATTGTGAAGAAAATGGAATGGGATGGCATGATGGTACAGTGATTAATACTTCTGCATGATGGTGGGTTTCCCCCAGGTGCTCCAGCTTCCTCCCACAGTCCAAAGACATAGTGTTAGGTTATTTGGCTTCTGTAAAATTGGCCTGTGCATTCATGTGTGTGTTGGATAGAATGGATGGAAAACAGAATGTTACCAAAATATAACCTTGATTTTTTTTTAAATGCTTGCTTGAATGTTTTACCTGAATGTGTAAACAAATTATTGAAATTGTCATTTCAATCTGAGAGGTGTTTTGTCTCTGAGGAATAGTATGTAATACTAGTGTTGAAATTTCAAAAGCAATACAGTTAAGTGAGAACTGCTGATCTACTGTAGGCTTCACAGATAATAATTCAAGGTTTAGTGGTGACCCCAGTGGCTTTCAAATAAAAACAACACAGGACATTCTCAGATGTCAACACTTATTTGCATTTGTACCAGTATCTACTATCACTTGAAGCCATGCTTTTACAAAGGTCAGTGACTCTGGCATTGCATTCTTTAGAACATTGCTCCTCTTATCTCTCTTTGCTAGCTGTGTAAAATGTGCTTGTCTTCTTCACTTACTTTTGTGTTGGTATAAAGGAAGACTTGGGACATCCATGGTCTTGGAGATATAAGGCAATAGTGAATTTTGGTTCAGAGCTAATCATTTCTCTATTAATATTGTTAACTGATAGTAGTTCAGTTTTTAGTCATTAATCAATGTTTGGAGTATCTTTTTGTTTCTCAACAAGAAATAAATGCAATAAAAATGAATTGGGAACAGCAAAAACTGCATTGGATCTAAACCAGCATGGAACAATAGACCGTTCTGCTTTTAATGAACATCTGGCTCTGAGTGATAAAATTTGTACACAGTTTTTAAAACCCTTCATTTGAATAATTTTTTGATATACTTCAAAACACAGGGCAGGGTAATTTTTCAGACTGATCTAGATCTTTTGTTATTGCAGTGTGCTTTGCAAGTTTTTCTTATACTATTTTTTTTTCTAGAGAAGGGTATTCACACTATTTCTGTGACACACAAAAAGCAAATGTTTAAAAGGAATAGACATAAAGACTTAATGAAGTGACTGTTTTTTTCTAAAAGATATAAATGCTAAATATTACTGCTGGGTTGTTACTGATATTCAGAGATAATGATGATAAACACCATACAAATGGTGTTTAGATGAAATGTGCTAGGCATCACATTATATTTAACATCAGGTACACAAACCATGACTTGAAGAACAACTTTGTACATAAATGTTTTGTATCCTTGAGCCTGTCATGGGAGAAACTAAAATTGCCACCTGTATTCTGCCAGTTGTTTTACACATTTCAGAAAACCTATTCAGTATTCTTGTGCCTTACAAACATTTGTAGACTCTTCCTATAGTGTCTTTCTGATAATACAAAATGATGCAAATTTTTCATCATATTTTTCATCTTAATATTTGAAGTTTACATGATAGCACCTTTGGCAGTTGAGTCTATGTTTGGGGAAGTCTCCACCAATAATGCAGACTGCCGTGCTGCAATTTTTGCCCATTCTTTTTTTGGTCAAACCCGATCAAGTTGCTTGGGTAGCACTTGTGGACACTTTCCACAGATTGCTTGAAATCCACTATCTTATTGACAGACGTTACAAAAATAGGCATGTTTATTCTGAAATCACATTAACTACTGTTATTGCATACAGATAGAGGTCAATAAACTAATTGTATAGTTCTTTAAGCTAATGTTGTACACCTAAATTAATTTAGTTTTGCCACAGCAAAAGGTTTAAATGCTTGCAATCCAATCATGACCTTTCCATTTTTCTCATGTATTAATTAAGGCTACCCAGTGGTGCAGTGGTTAACATTGCTGCCTCGTAGTACTGTGGCTCTAATTAAGATTCCTGGGGTATTATCTACTGTACATTGAATTTCCTCTGGGTGCTCTGGTTTCCTCCCAAAATCCAAAGACAAACTAGTAGGGTAATTTACATCTGGGTAAATAGGCCCTGGTGTGAGGATTTGCCCTTCAATGGACTGGCATCCTTTCCAGGGTGTATCCTGCCTTTGTGCCTGTTGTTTACCAGGATAGGCTCCAGCTTCTCTACAGCCCTGTATGGGATATAACAGATAAAAAATGAATGGATGGATTTATTATCCATTTATTCTTCTTTTTGATTTTTGCTTTGATTGTGTGGATTAGGTTGTGTATACTATGACGAATATTAATTGCTGTTTCAATGTGTCATGACCGCAAGTTTTAAAGCAACAGAATGTGAAAACAGTCCAAGAGTCTGAATACTTTCGTAAGACATTGTATTTGAAACTTTGAGAATGTACCACTGCTTACATCTGATAAGAACCAGACACTCACTTTCTTCTTTTGTTTTTCAGTTTAGGAGAACTTTTCAGTATGCTGTCAGGCTTGCGTCTGATTGTTATAAACAAAATAAGATTCAAGTCTTTTGATGTAAATCCAACAGAGCAATAGATTGCTGCTGCATACTGCTTTGGCTTGTTACAGGTCCACTGACATAAATGTTTTTTGTAAAGCATTTTTATTTTTGATGTAAAATGCTTTGTCAGGATATTCACAAAACATTGCTAGAGCGCAATTGGATGAATTTTAATTTCATACGTGACTGCAATTTCACTTTACAACGTAATTACAGGTTCAATGACTTGTTTGTTTTTCTTACAGCATTAATCGCTTAAATATTCAATGGTTTATGACATTACTGGTATCTGGTATCCCAAAACACAGATTTGCCCAGAAGACAGATGATTGATTCAGCACTGTATTACAGATGGTTTATTGCTTAAAAATGATAGCTTATTCATAGAGACCAGTTTCTGTTTTCTTTCAGATATTGTTCAATAGGTGCAGTCCTTTCTAGCTTAACTCTACTGCTTTTTATTTTATTGCTTGTAAATGTTTTTTTAGTGTACAGTTTTTTGGCTTGCTCATGAAAGTTCCTAGTATTTATTGTTTTTTCTATGTTAATGAAGCCATGAAAAAAGTTCCATGTGCAAAACAAATGTGTTGAATATTCTTATGTTGGCCATAGGTTTTTCATTTATTGGCAGTTCAACCTATGGTCACTACTCTCTATGTCTGTGATGAGGGACAGCTCCTGGGCTTGGTGTCACAGTGTCATGTATCTGTCAGGTGGAGAAACAGCGCTCTGATCTGACCAGGGAGCTTGATGACCTGACAGACAGATTGGAGGAGGCTGGAGGAGCCACTGCTTCCCAGGTGCTGTACTGCTGCTTTCGTTTACCAACTGCAGACAAATAAACGTGAATAATTTTTTTGCAGGAAGGAAAAAAATCTATGACAAGTGTTATTTCAAAGAGCAAGTTTCTGTTTGAAACTCCCTTCCCTTTCAAACCATTATTAAGTTCATGTTTTCATCCAAAGTGATGGACATTCTGTTGATTATCAATGAACTCCACAAAATTAGCAATGTATAAAAAGTGTTAAAACAACAATTAAAATAATTAATATAAATTAATAAAATGTAATGTAAGGATAAACTTAATTTTAGATCACAACTAAAGGAAACAGGTTCCGGGTGTCAAAATAAGGTACACTATGAACTTTATCTTAATCTGCAGTCCTCAAGAACCACAGGGCCTACATTTTGTGTTCCATTTAGTTTTGATGTATCCACAAGTTAAATTTGTTGAGGAAACTGAACATTTATGCGGGTAGTTAATTAAAAAAGCCCTTTTTAGCCAATTTGAAATAGAAGCTGTTGCCCTGCACTGCATCCTCAATTTCCCTTTGGGATCAATAAAGTCTTATCTATCTATCTATAACCTCTATACTGTGTAAACTAGGAGTGTGTCCTCTGTGTAAGAGTAAGAGTGTATCTTCTTCTGGGCACTGCTTTCCTCTTCAGATGGACATGAATAAGAAGCGAGAGGCTGAGTTGCTGCGCCTCCGGAGGGAGCTGGAGGAGACATCTCTGCAATCAGAAACCATGGCCTCATCCCTGCGCAAGAAGCATGCAGACATGGTAGTGGACATGACTGAGCAGTACGAGAGCCTGCAGAGAGTCCGTGCCAAGCTAGAGAAAGACAAGCAGAACATGAAGTTGGAAATTGAAGACCTGACTGCCACTGTTGAAAACATGCAGAAAGCCAAGGTCAAGTGTTCTTTAAAGATATTTACAGTCCTTCTTGTGTTGGACTGCCCTGTTCTTCTTCTGTTCTTTTTAAATCAAATCATTTGAAGTTTAACACCCACCTTAATTGCACTTAGCAGACATTGTGTGGTAGAAGCCCCACTAAGCAGCAGATAAGGTGAAGAACTCAGCAACCATCCACACCAGGCACTTTCCCTTGCAACAGAGCTCGTTGTATCACCTGACAGTACACATCTAACACCACACTCATTCAAGACCCCTCAGGACAATTCCGGATCACCCAGATGGCATCTTGTATCTCCAGCAACCTCATTTACTGTATCTCTTGCAATCAATGCCCAGCCATCTACATTGGAGAAACAGGAAGGAGACTCAGAGACTGCTTCAGAGAACATGTTAGGGCTTTGAAGATTAAAGATCTCTCCAAGCCCATTGTTTCTCATTTCACCTCTGACGGCCATGATCACACTAATCTCTCTGTCTGTGTTCTCAAAGACAGTTTTCCAAATTCATACATCAGAAAGACTACAGAAATGAAAATTATCCTGCAGTTAGGATCACACCTTCCCCCTTCTCTTAATGACAGACTACTTTTCTTCTAAATTCTCTCTATTCATTGTAGGTTTCATTTCACACCTCTCTACACCTATTCTGACTTCACACCTCTTGATTGGCCTCTCTTTCTGCCCCCTTCTCCCGCCTCTCGCTCCTCCTCTCTCCCAGCTTTTGTTCTCCTGCTACTTTACCTGTGCTTACTGCCTTGTCTTATTCACACCTGAAGAAGGCTCCACGGCAGAAATGTTGTGTTTTCTCTCTTCTTTTTTTCAGCATGGAATAAACCTATTACTTGTTCCTTTGCAGCCTATGCATGCTGACGCAGCTATCCACCTACATTTTTATTATTTTTTCCTTTCCATTCGCAAGCCCACTAACAAAAACAAGTTACAAAGATTCTTAAAACATTCTTGTGTACATATACTTATAGATATCTTACATTAAATTCTCACGTACTGTATGTACATTTTCACTAGAAATACAACTGAGATTTACAGTAGGCTGACCAGGTTCTGTAACACCAAAGTGAAATTTTGCCAGGACACTTGGGTTAACAAAACAGAGAACTTTAATAGAGCATGTGTCAATAGTAAGCATGTCTTTAAATTAGGTTATGGAGGATTTGTGTAAAAAACAAAAACTGTATTTCCAAACAAGTGATCTGGGAGAAGCAGAGAACTGTGGCATATAAAATGCTGCATTAGTCATATCAGGCAAATTTAATCAAACTACTGTTTTCTTTCTTTACTAGGCTTCGTGTGATATTCAAATACGAAAACTGGAAGATTATTTCTCAGAAGCAAGCTCTAGGAATGAGGAATTACAGAAGGCTTTGACAGAGCTGAATGTAGCCAAATCCCGGATAATAGGTACAGAAAATAAAAAAATGCATTTAAAAATATTTTGTTAGGTGTTCTACAGTACATGCTTTTGTATGGAGTATCAATTCCACACCACTGACATTTCAGACCATTTAATAATAAATCCATACCACTGTCAGAAAGCTTTAACCTCCTTAGCAGTCTGATGTATATGATGGGCTGGTTCTATGTGTGTAGACTCCTGGGAGACTGATTTACAGTACCAGCATGTGAATGCTGATCCATTGCTGTGTTGTCCGTGCATGTTCAGTAACCCAATTACTCACCCCTAGCCATGTTTACAAGCTCCTTTGCTTTATTAGAGGAAGACACATGATGGTGGTGAAAGATGTTTAAGCTCCTTTTGTGTTAAAGAACATGTGTTGGAAAAATTACAAACTGCTGAGAGTTTGAGCGTTTCATTTTGTGAAGTTTGTTAAGCCACTGTACTTCCTTATTTTTTGTTTCAGTTAGTTCTCTTATTTGAAGTTTGAGCTTTTGGAGAAATGCCATCATAAATGTTGTGTTGCTTTGTGCCACCAGAGCTGTATCGTGTTTTTTACAGGATTACCAGCAACAGACAGACCAGGTTTACTGTTGAGGGGGTAACAAAATCATAAAAAGAGATTCAGTCATTAAAATAAATAAACCTTTATTTACAGTGTCTTACAGTGAAGAGAAAAATTGAAAAATAAAAAGAAAATGTTTTTCTTATTATTTTCCATACAAGGATTGGCCTATAACTAGGTCCCAAATCCTTTCCCTGCAATACAATCCTCATAATCAAGAAAATACATTGAAATAAACGATTGCAAAAATAACAAAAACAAAATATGAGATATTTATATTATAATTAATATTACATTTATTATGTTTATAGACCAGGTTATGTACAAAATGTATATTCAGAAATCATATTCATACTTTGAAAAGCAGGTAATAGTAGCTACAGCTGATGCTGTTTAGAACTTCAATTGATAGATTAAAGCATTTAGTATTCATTGGTCCAGATGTTTAAATAATGGTTTCCAGACATGGTCAGAATCTGAGCATTTGCTTTGAAGTGTTGAGTCAAGTACTGTAACATTAGTCACATATTGTTTTAAGTTTTTAATGTCTGCAAAGTTATTTCCAAAATTTAGAGGATTATGTTTTTTAGTAACATAAGATGAATGTAAGGTTATTGGCCATTTGTCCTCCGTTGTGTTTCATTCAAGTGCAATTTAGCTCCTAATTCAGAAATGGTGTACTCTAACCTTCTCACCAGCCTCATCATGCCACTTATAAAACTAATCTCCTTTGTCCAGGCCCTCTAAAGAGTGATAAGAAAGGCTCTCTTGACATCAGCTGGAGCCCAATTATCTGTAACTAGTGCCAGATCTCTTCAGATTTCATTAGCACCACTTTGAAAAAAACATTATGAAAAATAGGAACAAGTAATAGTTTTATTCCATGCTGAAAAGAGAAGAAAGGAAATACGTTTTGTCTGTGGAGCCTTCTTCGGGTGTGTGGAAAAAAGTTGTGTTTCCTTTCTTCTCTTTTCAGCATGGAATAAACCAATGACTTGTTCCTTTGCAGCCTAAGCATGTTGACGCAGCCACCCACCTGAACCAGATTATGAAAAATATCCTTTTTGATACATTGGTATCCAGTATTAAATTTCTCTTGGTGATACAGAACTGTACATACTGTACTGTATGATCCTGTTGCCTTGGCCTTCTTAACTAAAGATGGCATCCATATACTGTACAGTACATGTCATCCTGCATGTTGACTTGCGTGTTTGACAGAGACCAATTGCGAAATATGGAATAAGTATTGCATCCCATCATGGCTATTGACTCATTTATGTACCCTTTGTTTTGGGAAAGTTTGATTCTGGGATATGAATCCAGGACAGGATATGAGTCTGGGATAGTCTCTGTGTATCAACAACTTTAACCAGTAATAAATGGCTTCATAGTTTTAGATGGATTTTATGTCTGACCTTCAACCACTCTCTGTTATCCTTTTATCAGTATAAACTGACAAAAATAAGTGTTTATGGCAAATATTCATAAATACTGGTTGATATCTTAGATTAAAGCAAATAACTTGATTTCAGATGAACCATTCCGATTCATATTTGGTAGTAACCTCACATTAAGTAAACCTCCATTCTTCTTTTAAGCTGAGAACAATGATCTTAGCCGACAGCTGGAAGAAACAGAAAACAGAGCGAGTCAGACCAACAGGACAAAGGTGCTGTTGGCTTCTCAGTGTGAAGATCTCAAGAAGCAACTTGAAGAAGAGTCCAAGGTACTGTATATGCAGTGTCTAATGTATAAACTTTCAGTTCTCCTTATTCCCGATGTCTTCCTGAACTGTCGACATACAATGAAGAATGTGAATACTGGGAAAAAAAAGATCTGAGAAGGGTAACACTTGTGGAAAATGTTCAAATTATGAAGTAAGCCTCAGAGATAGAAGCTTTTATAATGTCCTTCAAGCTGCAAGAATGAGAAATCGTGGATGCAGAAACCACAAATGAGGAAGAAATTTACTAAGGGTCATATATTTCTTTTCATAAATCTTCACAACACAGTTTGAAAACAATACTTTTTCACCATGTATTGGAAAAATGTGGGTCTGGCAGAGTACCTGGGACAACTACTGTGCATGTCTAAGTATGTTTTTGTACTCAAGCTACACAAGTCTAAGTATGTTAGTTTACTTAAGTCTGTGGTCCATCTCCCTCAGGGTTCATGAGGTGAGGTAGCACTATTTTGTTTCTTTTTAAAAACATTATTTTCAAACAAAGCAAAACATCTAAATTTATCATTTAGAAATGATTCATCTTAATTGACAAGTAGCAGAAAATGATGGTCTTAATAAATGACATGATTCTCCCTTAAATTCAAAAAGGGTGATGTGTGTACAGTAGATGCTTTTCACTGAATTTTAGATTTTCTGATTTCAATGAATGATCTGTCACGCCCTCTGCAGCCAGAGGGCGCTCCTTCTCTGTCCTGTCCCTAGTTTCCGGTCTGCTGTCCTTCCTGTCCCTCTCTTTCCCTTGGGCTATATATTTCCGGGTCTTGCACTCTGTCCTCGCTCAGCATTGACGTTCGGATGACCTGAGACCCGCCTAGCACCAGGGCACCCCATGTCCGCTCCCTGAGGGCATAGGTTTCTATATGGCATTCCTGAACTCTTTGCACTAATGAGCCCGGGCCTTTTTCCCGTCTCGCCGCTACGCATATGGGTCTTTTTCCGCTCTCCTGCTCCCCACGGTTAGTCCCTTTGGACGTCCGTGACATGATGTACTGATACTTTACCACAATTTAGTGTTCAAGATAGTGTTAGTGTTAGTGTTCAAGATAAGACATGTATTTCCCTTTCCTGATTCATCATCAGTCCTAATCCCTGATGAAACAGAAAACAGAAAATATCATCATAAATACAATGCTGTTTACTAAATTGCTGTGGGACATAATCTAACTATACTTGTATACATCCCTTTGTATAAGCATCTGTTATCATGCTTATACTATGTTAATAAGTCATTCTGCATCATATACATTCTGTTGTGGCATACTTCTATTTATGATTATTTAATTTCTCTTCATTGTTTGTTTAATGCTTATTTTTGTTAACTACAAGATATATCTGTAGTATTGCAGTTCTTTGTCTACATAAACAGTAGCAAAGTGGTTAAGCCATTATGATCTGTTTTGGTGCAAACATGGCTAAACCTGGTCATTGTTTGGGTGCAAACTGGAGTCGAGTATGGGATTTTTGTTTCAGGCCAAAAATTCCCTCAGCAGCAGTCTGTCCAGCCTGAAGCATGACTTTGAGATGCTGAAAGAGCAACTGGAGGAAGAGCAGGAGAGCAAGCTGGAGCTCCAGAGACTGGTGTCCAAGCTCAACAGTGAGGTCACCCACTGGAGAACACGCTATGAAGCTGATGCCATCCAGCGCACAGATGAACTGGAGGATGCAAAGTATGATGTAGCTGAGCAAAAGCTATGTTTTATAGTAAAAGTGATGCAACTGTACTTAACATGTAGTGTACTGTATTACAAAATAAATCTGACAAATCAAAAATATATTTTCTTCAATTTATGCTAATCCAGCTAAATTGCATCAGAAGAACCAGAAAATGGAGAAACAATGTATTAAATGTGAGTGGCTGCTATTCATAATTACCAAACTAAAGTGTAGTGAATTTTCCTGCAAAATTAAATGTAGTTTTTGATCACATTGTCTCATTTAAGTGAAATGAAGTTAATCTGAACTTTGTTCTCCAGTGTTATACTGTAGGTCAATACTTGTTCCATTTTCATTTTCATTTCTCTCTTTTTTATTTTCCCAGGAAAAAGCTATCCTCAAGGTTACAAGAGGCAGAAGAAGCAGTGGAGGCCACTCAGGCCAAATGCTCGAGCATGGAAAAGACCAAACAGAGATTACAAGGGGAAGTTGAGGACCTTAGCATTGACTTAGAAAAGGTAGGAGAAGCTCCATTAGGAAACAAAACTAGTGAAAAATTAAGGATTCATGTTTTTTTTTTACTTTTGAAAATAGCTAGAGAAATGCTTAGCTTTAAAAATTGATTGCAAACTGTTTCTAAAGGAGTACTGTAAGTAAAGCTCATTCTGAGCCAAGTCCCTCAACTGACTGGATCATATCCTTATTACTGTAATGTTAAACAGGCTGAGAGTAGATGACACCCCACAACAGAATATGGTTCATCATAGAGTTACTAGCAATTCTGGTTTCTATGTATACAGCTGGGTGAACTGATGTAGTCAGGATGTACAGAACCTTAATGAAGAACACAACTTGGTAGTCCTAACCAAGATTCACCATCATAGTCTACAAAATAAAAAATAATTCAAATGCTATAAAACTATCAAATTAAATATTTTGTATTTTTTACTTTGGCTATAGGAAGTATAAAATATTTCATGTGTTACTTTCATCCCACTAACCCATTCTAAATTTTCTATCACCACTTGGACTTTTTAGAGCATTGATGCATTACAAATATTGTTTATTATTATTAAAGAAGAATGTGTGTATTAAAATTTAAGAGACTATTGGGTTAATTACAATTTGCTCAATAATATGCTTTTTCCCCACAGCTTTTTAAAATTATTACACAGGATTAATCAATTTACAGAAAAACCTAAATATCGTCAATCTGTCATGTTTTTTTAATTGGCACTATATTTGAAATCAGTGACTGATTAGAAAATGAGCGGAGTTAACATATTTAAAAAAAAAACATTAGGAGGCATCGCTTGTGCACATTTGAATAGCACAAAGACAAACTTAATTTTTCCTTCATGCCTCTAGGTACAGTATCACAACTGACAAACTTCCCTGAGGGACTCTTCCATTAAGCGCATGAATAATTCAGACTCTGATAATTTGATTTTTCTCAGGATATATTTTTCTACTGACTATGATAACAAGCTGAAGTTCTTCTGACATGCTCATAATTCAATTTCTTTAATAAGTAACTCTTGCAGGTTGCCTGCATGAATACCAACTTGTTTTGATTTTTTTTTCGTTACGTGTCACATGACACTACGCCACTAATCCATTCTGGTGCCCAGAACATCCAAGAGAAAATGCAAAGCTAACATTTTCTTTCTAAAAAATGATAGAGAAAGATTCCACTAATGGTAGCTAGGTAGGCTGGTCCAACTGCAAGAAAAAGATATTGGCACTCTGTATGGAGCCCCTGCTTTCTCTTCCCTGGCATGATTTCATCCTATCCCAACTTGATATTTTTTACATGGAGCCCTCTGCTTGCATCCAAGGTGCTGAGGACAGGATGGTGGGGGCTTGGACTTGGTGGGAGACTCTGTGTAGGGTATTACTTATGGTGGGGTGTTGAAATGTTTTGTTCTTATTTGTTCTTTTTTCGGAAAAAGATCTGTTATTAATAAGACTTGATTTACAAAAAATAGTCATTAAACTTTACTACAAATAATGGATAGTGGACATATTCAGTTTCTGTGTCTGTCATCCGGTTTAACAGGCCAAATACTGCATCTTTGTGAGAAAGTAGAAAATGTTCCAGTCCCCTTATTTTTTACCATACAGTATATCCAAACTGAACAGAAAAAAACAATATTCTATGCACGCAATACAAACACCAAATGCTTTGATTCTTGTGATAGGCAGACATTCTATGAAACGGTCTTGTGGTCTGATTAAAGTTTTTATACAATACTTTTCACGGCAGACTTTATTATCAGACTGTTATTTCTGGCACTGTTGACTACTGACTATATTGTAAAAGCTACAACTAATGCCTTTTGTCTCTTCCTTTTCTTACCTGACATGCAGAGGCGTTGATGGAACTAATCTTTTTTTTATTGTAAACTCATGTCCGAAAGTACTAAATGTTTCAAAGCTGGAGTTGTAAATTTATTATAGACTTGTGTGTTGCTCATATTTTATATAGAAAAAATATCTAAAAATCTATTTGCTCTTCTTTTCAGGCTAATGCTACTGCAGCAGCTCTGGACAAGAAGCAGCGTGTGCTGGAGAAGCAGTTGTCAGACTGGCGTCAGAAATGTGAGGATATCCTGGCAGAGCTGGACAGCTGTCAGAAGGAGTGTCGCCAACATGCCACAGAACTCTTCAAACTGAAGACGTCCCATGAGGAGGCCATTGAGCAAATAGAAGCTTTGAAAAGGGAAAACAAAGCCTTTCAAGGTGAGTCTTATGAGATGTCTAAGAATCCCAAAAGTGGTTGTATACTGAACACATGCCATGATGGTCTATTCTCGCACAACAGACCGTGTTTTGTAGTAGATTTTAGGAAATGCTGGTAAGATATTTATCTTCATTTATTTAAACATACTGTACCATAATCCTATCCCTAAAAATTCATAAAACTGGATGGAACAGGATTAGATACAGTAGATGACCATTTCTTCTAATTTAGGGCTGCAGTGGAGCTGGAGCCTGTGCCAACAAGGGACGGGTGCAAGGCTACATCCTGGATGGGACACTAGTCCATCGCAAGCCATATAGACACAAACACAGACACACACCTAGGGCCAATTTCCCCAGAAACCAGTAATCCCACAGCTTTCTGAGTGTGAAAGAAACCAGAGCACCCTGAGGAAACCCATGTGAACAAAGGGAGAACATACAGTACAAACTTCATGCGTATAGCATTCTAATAGCAAAGCTAACCACTACACCACCATGCCACCCAGATATCTAAACATAAAACAATATAATGATATCTGTGTTTTGTGGCTTCATATAATCTTTTAACTCTCCCATACTATTTTGCGAATTTAATCATAAAACATCATACTTTTTGATATATTAAATTTGAATACCATGTTTTGTTCATTTTAGAAGAGATAGCTGATCTAACAGATCAGCTCGGCGAGGGAGGAAAAAGTGTTCATGAGCTCCAAAAATCAAAAAAAAAGCTGGAAATGGAGAAAGAAGAATTGCAGGCTTCACTGGAGGAGTCTGAGGCTGCTCTGGAGGTACTGCAACATTGATTTCATATCATAATAATCAATTGGGTCTTAGATTCAGAGACCTTCTATAGTACCAGTAGGTTTAAGTTTAACCCTTTGAATCTAGAAAGTTTATCCAATACATACTGAGCCCTGTAATTTTAAAATGAGAGTCTTTACTTGGAGATAATAACAAAATAGAGCACACACAAGTACATTCAGGAAAAGCGTTCTGAAAAAGGCATTTACAGTATACAACCAGTATGGCTTCGTGTGTATAAATCCCAGAGAGGGGATTAATTCGCCTGTCTCCCAAGCATTCTCTAGTCTTGTTTTGGAAGAACTGTGGTAACCTTTCCAATTAGCAGTGAACATCACTATGTCAAAATGCCCATCTCCTGCTGCTGGAGAATTCAAACCTCTTGGGCGTCCTAGAGAATTACATCACTATGGCAGACTCATGCCACATAAACCCTGTTACAGTACATCAGTAGAAGTGCTATGGGACAGTTCCACATTTTGGTGTTAATTGTGAGATTGTAAATGGTAGCTTTGTTTTGGACTAGCATATTCTTTCAGTTCTGTTACACATTGTCTTGTTCTTGAAACACTGCAAACTCAAGGTAACATTTAAGAATTTATTGATCTTATGTTTTGCTTGTTGTACTCACTTTCTTCAGATTTTGAATGCTCAGTGCTTTTTACAAGTTTCATTTAATTGGATGTTTTATTGCAGTTAAGACTGGATTCTCAAATCTGTTTTTAGAGTACAGTATGCAAGGTTTTCCCAGTTGCATAGAAAATGCTGATAAGCATTTTCACTAACAGTTTAAATAAAAAAAAATACTGAGCTCACTTCACTTGACTTTATTTGTACCCCCAAGGCTGATTATCTTAGAAAACCTGTAAGGAGGGCAGTGTTAGTTCTGCATGCTTGTATTGCCAAAAGTATTTTTTTGTCTAAAAAATGTGTCAAGTGAATGCTATTTTATCTATCTTCTATAGATGGTTAACCATCTATCTTCTATAGGTATTTTAACCATCTATCTTTAACCATCTATCTTCTAGAACTACAGCATCTAGCAGAAATTCCTTAGACATAGTTCCATGCACCTAAGACTGTAGAAATATTTTTTAACATTTACTTTTTCACTACAATGTACTGTAACACAGAGAAAAGCTGCTGGTTGCTGCTGTCTGTGCAGTTGTGTCCATGTTCATTTACAAGGCTTTCCTAAATACTGACAATATTTTTAGTGTTAAAAAATACAGTTGGATTTACAGTATGTATACATCCTACTGGAGTAAAACTATGGCTGTTACAGTCCATTTCTTCTCATTTTACATCTCATATTCATATTTTTATGACCATTCTGCCAGCCTCATCATTTCAGAATCTATATTCATTATTTCACCAACTCACTTTATTATCTAAGTATTCACATTATAGGTTCTATATTCAAGTCTTACATGTGATAATAGCTCTTGTTCATTAAGCTGTTTCATTAAGCTAATGCTGTTTATGGTTACAGAAAAGTACAGAAAAGTTACAGTCAGTTACAGAAAAGCACAAGACCATTAAAGACAGATGTGTACTGTTGTCCTAGACGTGTGACCATCAGTCAGATGTTATATGAGGAGCAGCTGAAATGGGACAATGAACAGAATTTATCTAATGGATTACTGTTTACCTTCATCCTATTTCTCAGGCTGAAGAAACCAAGGTAATGCGTCTGCAGCTGGAACTGACACAGGCAAAGGCAGACGTAGATCGGAGACTCCAAGAAAAAGAGGAAGAGTTTGAAGGAACTAGGTAGTTAATTCCTTATACTTATTATAGCACTTACATACTAAAACTAAACATGCAGTTTGAAAGCTGGGTTCAGCCAAAGAGCATAATCTACCACAGATTTATATTGTAGCTGTCTATTTATCTTTCATAACATTTTAAAAGAATATATACTGTATATATATATATTCCAGATGAGGAGAGGGATTAGAGGTTATATAAAACACATACGTACTTCACATATGTTTTTAATGGGTTTATAGTGGAGTTGAAAACTGTTACATAAATCCTTATTAATATCAATTTAAATGTCTGTAAACGAAGATTAAATGTATTGCGTTGATTTGGTACTAATACAAGTTTGTTTTTTCCAAGAACGCATAGTAAATTTAGCGTGATGAAAAAAATATTTTATACAGTAGAATGGCCCAAAGTATTTTCATATACTGTACAGTGCATTCCAAAAGTATTGGCACTTTGCTTAACCATCATGCAGTTTATATTTGTGATCATACGAAGCAATTTATGTCTGTGATCATGAGATTTATATAAATGGTAAGAACAGTATAGCATGCACTTTTTGGGGGGGTAAATTCACATACTGTACAGTACCGTATATGTTTGATCATAAAACACAAACATACTGCATGTTCAACCCAGTGATACAGTATCATGTATACATTCACACATTCACATTAAGTCATTTTCAGTGCATAAAAGTCAGTATTTGATTGCATATCCCCTTGAGGCAATAACAGCAACCCATTCATCTGACCAAAATCTGTGTAATCATTTGAGACGCTCTGCTGCAGCCACTTTGAATTCTTACTTATTTGGGGGGAGTTCTGACTTCATTTTATGTGTCAGAAGGAATAATACTTGCTCATCTGGATAAATTTGGAATCTTGGCCAATCTAAGATTTTCCACTTTTCCCCCATAAAAACTCCTTCATTGCATTGCCTGTATGCTTTGGCTCATTGTTATGCTACACGGAGAAGCTCCATTTGTATGGAAGCATTTTCTACATCATCATCCATCATTAATAGATCATCAATAAAAATGAGTGAACCAATTTCATAGTCAAACATGTATTTCCATGCTGGGGCGTTATCACCATTATATTTTTAAATGTATTTGTTAGTAAAAAGATGAGCTGGGACAGTTCTGGAATGATTTTATTGATAGATGAAACCACAATAAACTTTTACTTAAGTGCTGGAAATGCTAAATTATGGATGTAAAAGGAACTGCAGAGGAGACCTGTTGCTCCAAAGAACACCACTCATCTATAAAGCATGGCCTTGCTGGGCAAGAATGGTTATCTCAACAACTGGCCCTCACATCATTAGTTTACTGAGTTATCAATGAAAACATAGATAGTTACTGTACAATGAAAATGCAATATCTGCATTTTACATAAGTAACTAATTGGGCACGTACTGTACATCATGTTATTTATTCTAAAAAGTGAGTAAATGTGGATTTTGAGTTGTTTGTGGATTGCTCAGGCAGTATTGTTCCTTGGGATAAAACATGCTAAGATTATATCATGCAATTTCCTAGCATACAGGATCTAGGATTAAATTAATGAATACAGAATTTTGCTGTTTCTAGTAATCCACATAAGACCAAATTTGCTCTACTCTATGTTGATTATAGCCCAATGCCAGTTTTTCCATATTGATCTGTATGCATCTACAGATGCAAAAAAAGTACAAGCATCTCGGTACTTATGGAAAGCATCATTCTTAGCTCAGAAGGCTTAAGTGATAAAAGTAACATTTAGGTTTTAAAGAATATACAGTAATTCTGTGGTATTACAGATATGTTATGGAGCGTATGTTTATCATACAGTGACCTGATATGTTCTGAACTCAGAACAAAGTTGCTTAATATTCTGAATTCAAAGTAGTTGCATTTATTGAATCTTTCTTCTGATTTCAGTTATTAATTAGAATTATGCCAATACTTTTAAAAGCATTTCACAGTCTTTGACTATCTGCTTAGTTTTGGTTTAACACTGGCTCCTTCTTTTTTCCTGTTTGCCTGCTGTTCCCAATGCAAGGAAATTGTTCTCTTTTATGGTGAGCTCATAATTCTATAGCATTTGGGAATGTTTTTTTTTTGTGGATCGCTGTCACTCACTGGCACTTGGGCTCAGGGCGATCATATAGTATATAAAAAACGACATCATCAACATTTAATTCTCTTTCTCTGTAAATAAATTGTACACAATCCACATAGAATGAATGTTGTGGAATAAAAAATGAATATAATGATTGTGTTAAAAAATCATAGACTGCAGTTATCTTGTTTTAAATTATCATGATTTTTAGATATTTAAAATTGAAATATACAAAAAACTGAATTAATGCACGTCAAACAATTATTTTATATCAGAAATACATGTTTTTCTTTAAATCAACTGTACTACATATAGTACATTATTTTGTGTACTTACCCTTTCTCAAATCATTGTTACAGTATGTACAGTGTTACAATTGATAAGGAATACCTAATTATGATGGTTAAAAATAGCAGGGAACATAAAGTTTGCATGTTGTTTTAAATATAAAAATAAAACGATGTTTCATTCCAAAATACATTTCATAGATTACTTGGAGTACTGCTTTACTCCAAGCAGTATGATGAAATTGTAATAAGCAGTTCAGGAAATTATAAGGTATCCTGACTATTTAAATCCTGTACCCCTAACATTTACAGTGTGTCTTCAACTTCACATTGTGACTATACCCATTCAGCATTGGAAGCTTTTGGGAAAAAATATATGAAAATTACTTTGCAATACCTATGCTGCCTTGTCTAGAGCTGAGTACAGTTTACAAGAATTCCAGACATTGTTATAAATCAACCATTTCTTTTATTTAACCACAGTATAATCTCCTGTAACTGATGGTCTTTACCCTGCCATTGTCGTGCCATGACATTCATGGACGCCAATATGCCCTCTAAAATAGGTATATCAGTGTTTGGAGGAGCTAATGGCTCTTTGTTGTACTTCTCTACCGCTCAGAAAGAGCCACCAAAGAGCATTGGAGTCCCTGCAGGCTAGCTTAGACACCGAGTTAAAAGGACGCACAGAGGCAGTGCGCATGAAGAAGAAACTGGAAGGGGATGTCAATGAGCTGGAGATCCAACTGGACCTGGTTACCAAGAACAATGCAGAGCTGCTGAAGACCACTAAGAAAATGCAGCAGCAGATAAAGGTAAATTGACATTCAGTACAGGGCATGTGTGAGCAGGTGTGTCCCAGCATGTTGCTAGGAAAGTCATTACCGAAGTGTACTAATTAGCACTATCTGCCTGTTTACTTTTTCTTATTTATCACACATGCCAGAGCTCACTTGTTGCTGGATCTCTGGACTAGAATTTACACATTAATGATGATAGTAGACACTGCTCTGTAGGTGGTACCATCCTTCAGAAAAGACATTAATGCAAGGTCCTGATTACTTTGTCTTTAATTAGCCTATTGCACAGTTTAGGACATTGAACACAAAACTGACATATCTAACAACATATTTGTATTATAGGAGCATTCAAGTGAGCATGGTCTTTGTTTCTTGTTTGCCAAAACACATCCCATCAAAACACTTAATACTTCTCTGTCCAGAGTTAATAATATTCTGATATTCTGCTTATGTTATTAGCTATGTTATTGGTTGTCAGGCAGCTCATCAAGAAACACCCACAAAGTGACACAATTTTAGTGTCTGAAATTTGGTATGAACACAATTGCTCTGGAGAAGAAAATCATACATCAAGCATCTAGAAATGAAGATGTTTTAGCTACAGAAGCTGCTGTACAGTTTGTAATAACAGATATCTTATTAAATGTAAATGTTATTAAATATTTATTTTAATACCAATCTGTCACTGACAAAGCAGAAACAATGGAGCAACTTTGATATATTAATAAGAAGCAGTAGTGGTTCATTACACTGGTTGCCACATTCAATTTAGTAAAGAATTCTATAAACACATGGTATTTTAATTGCTAGCTCAGGCTTTTGCATACCATAGTTTAGTTTCAGCATTTATACTATTTACATTTTTTACAACATTAGACTGCCATCTGCTGGATTAATAGGGATATTACTCAAGTGAAGTACAGTAAAGACAGTGCTGCTCAGCATGGTCATCTTACAGTACTGTATATTCAAACTGTCCTCTATACTGTGTCTAAAATATAATTTAATCAAATCTTTAGTGATCCTGTTATAATTTTAAAAAAATGTTTATGTTATTAAAAAAATCCAACCTTTTTAAATTCAAAGTCCATAAAGTACAATTTTAGAATGAAACAGAACTAGGACTCAATGTTCCCTTAGGTTATTGTCAAATCCTGATTGTATTAATTTGACAAAAACAATCAATCAATTGTTAGTTTCCAATAGGAGAAGAGGCATTTGCATGGAGACTACAATCTGAATTAGTCTACTTCAGAACTCTTTGGCATTGTCAGTAGCAGTTGTTGCTGATCCATACACCTCTACATATTACCTCAAAGCTAAATGAAATCTTTCCAACCAAAGACATTGTGGTTTTTCAAGTGACCCTGGAGGGTTTTCCATACTGTAGATTTGATTATGATTGGGCGGCACAGTGGCAGCGAGGCAGAGTGGTTACCTCACAGGATTGCCGCAGCACAGGGGACCTGGATGCAGTTCCAGACCTGGGCTGCTGTCTGTGTGAAGTTTGTATTGTGTATTGTGTTTGCATGGGTTTCCTCTGGATGCTCCAGTTTCCTCCCATGGTCCAAAGACATTTTGGCAGGTTAATTGGCTTCTGGGAAAACTGGCCCTGGTGTGAGTGTGTGAGTGTTTGTTTCTGTGTGTGTCCTGTGATGTAATGGTGTCCTATCCAAGGTGTCACCTGTTGCTTTCCAAGATAGGCTCTGGTTCCCCTAAGAACCTGAATTGAATGGATGGATGGATTAAAATTGGAAATGTGTCATCCTTTAATAGTACACGACTGACTTTTAAAAGTGTTTTGTCTCCTCAGGACATGCAGGCACAGATAGAGGAAGACTCCAGGCATCACGAGGAGCTTAGGGAGCAGCACAACCTGATGGAGCGCCGCTGTAACCTTCTTGCCACTGAGGCTGAAGAATCCCGCACCAGCCTGGATGCCACAGAACGAGCCCGCAAAACCCTGGAGCAGGAACTAATTGAAATGACTGAGAAATACAATGAAATTAACAGTCAGGTGAGAGGAAGCTTCTGTAGGAAAAAAAATGTCCTTACTTCATCTACTGCATGAAACGTACATTAAGGTAGTTGAAAGAAAAGGTGCTTTTGAAATATTATAGTAGCATCAGCTTTGTTTGGTATTAGAACTCACATTCCAGTCAGCAAAGCAGAAAGAAGATAGTGATTGATAAGATTAGCATCTGAAGCACTGATCTGAATACTACGTGTGATATATGAAGATGAATTTTATTAACAGATGCAAGAATCTGCTGAATTTCATTTTTTAGTGTGATTTGTATCCCTCTGAAGCTGGTGGGCATGTAGACAATTTCATCTTTGTTTTAGTAGCTTTGTTTTTTTTAACTTTTTGATTAATCTTCGTATGAGTACACTGCAGATGATGTTTTTGTTAAGCACATATTAACTAAACGTTCAGAATATATTTAACACAAAATCTGAGCATTAGGTATGCAGAAAACTGTTGTTAAAGTATGACAATATCTACTGTCTATTGTTTATTTTTTCTATATCCTATGTAAACTATTTTTAGTTATTTTATATGAATACATTTTATTTATAATGTACACCCTTAACTACACAAAAGTTAAGGCAGACCCTTAACTACACAAAAGCTCATTGTTAAGACTAAAGAAGAGATGTATCCTTAAATAGAGTGTGAAATATTATAGAGTGCAAAATATTCTGCACACTATTCAAGCAAACACACCTATTATGTGTGATACTGTATGTCTTGCCTACAATACAGTTCCAGTCAGTGACCTGTCTGAAACGAAAGCTGGAAGCTGACCTGCAGCAGTTTACCACAGAGCATGAAGAATTACACAGTGAGATCAGAACCGCAGATGAAAAAGCTAAAAAGGCCACATGTGAGGTACTGTATGTCTACAGATTTAATATAATGAATCCTCCATAATGCCTTTTTGTTTGGGCCATGAATGATTTCAGTTAGCTAACTAGCATGACATGTTTAGATGACTATAGCAAAATATTAAGTAATCTCATCAATTCCATATCCAAGAGAATAGATAGGTTTGACTGTAACAAACTCTATCGTGTTCACTTTTCAAATGCTTTGGGAGTTTCCTTCTGCCTTTGAAAAACTGTTGGGTAGATATTTGCATGTCCTCTGTAGAAGTAATCAGAACACAAATTCTTTATGGAGGTGTGATCATTTTTAGCCTTACAGATTTCAAAAGCAAGGAGGGACACTTGAATCTCAGAACCCATATGATCTAGGAATAAAAGCAAATGGAAAGTTATGTACAGTAGCATTCACGATTGGTGATATCCTTCCTAGAGTGGTTTCACACATCATTACTTTCATCAACATACTGTATCATGATGAATATCATTTGTTTATTATTTAAGAACATAGAAATGGTTGCAAATGAGAGGGAGCCATTTGGCCTTTCCAGCCTGTTTGGTATTCAGTATTTTATTAATCCAAGGGTCAAGGATTATTAATCCATCTGTTTCTTGAAAGAAGCGAGGTACTGTATCATCTTCAAAAATATAGCTGAGTAGAACTCACACAACTCTTTGCATAAAGAGCGTGTATTGTGTTGTGTATACATAGATAACCCCAAAGAGGTGCCTTTTAGCCTGCATCCATTATTCTCAGAATAGTCCAGGAGGATTTTACTTAGTATAATTAATGTTTTTCCATGGCCATCTTATAAATATATTAATTGCATATTGTGTTCTTGTCATTGTCGTCAAAGGTTAATTAACCTTAGTCTCTGCTGGCCAAAGTTCAGTTTGGGTAAAAGAGTTGGCCCTGTACAGTACATCACTTGCTGTGGTCCATTAACAGCAGAAAATAATCTTTTAATTGCAATGGTTCTTATTGTAGGCTGCCAGAGTGGCAGAGGAGTTGCGCCATGAGCAGGAACACACTTTGCACCTGGAGAGAGTGAAGAAGGGCCTGGAGGCTCAGATCAAGGACATGACTGCCCGACTCGACGAGGCTGAGCAGCTGGCACTGAAGGGTGGCAAGAAAATCATACAGAAACTAGAAGCAAGAGTAGGTATTTTAATGTGCTGATGTGCAATACTCTTCTATAGCAGACTCTATTCACCACACATACTGTAAATCATGTGCTAAGGATAACATATATGAATCATGTTAAATAGTAAGAATGCTTGTGTGAAAAGAGAAGAGCACATGATGCATTCTTAACTTCATTATGTGGTGATTTTGCATGCTTGTTTTTACCACAGTTCCCTTATGAAACACTTCACATGAATGCGGTGATGTGCTGTTTCATACTTATTGTTCATGCCTGTACTGGTGAGATGAACTGAGAATTGCTTTTTATGATAACCACAACACATTGACTTTCTTCAGCTGTGGGTATTAGATAAAAGTCATAACCACAGTTCATGCTCAAGATATAACTGAACAAACCTTGAAAAAGGCAGTGACTGTGAAAGGATTTGTGGTGATACTGAGCTTTTACTGTATGTGCCACAGTATTTCAATAGAAACTGGAAGCAGTGTATAGAGTTCTGTTTTATGATAATAAATAGGAAAAAGGATGAGTAGTATGGTCATGGAATTCCTTTAAAATTAAAAACCTCCTTCTCTGGTGCATAGTCATATTGTGTGAGAAGTCAGTCATGTTTAATTGATTTTCAATGAGTTGTTGATAAAATAGAAAATATTTTTCATATTTTCATTGAGTTTTAATTATATGTCTATTTTTAATTAACAGTATTTGGAGTATTTCATGATTGTCACTTTGCATTTTACATACTGTCTCAAGCAATTTCTGAAATCAGAAACCATGAAAAGCAGAGTTAAATATATTCATAGAGGTAAATGATTTATTGTAGTGACATTATTAAACATTTTGAAAAATAAGTATAAGATAGAGTGTGGATTGTAACTGTAATGAGTTCTGAAAATTTAGATGAGTAAATTTAACATTTATTTTATCATAAAGTTAAAGATGTGCTGTACACACATGATAGGTTAGCATCTACTGTATCTCTGTCCCTAACAATGACAAATAAAAAGGCAAACTTTTAATTAAATCATACTGCAGAATAGCAAATAAATGAATATTAATATTTATGTCTCCTGTGTAATGTACTGTGTATTGATATTCCAGTTTCACCAAGAAAACATTGGAAATAGTTGTTAGGAAATTAAGTTTTATTAGGCATAGCTTTGGTAAAATCTTTTTTTATTGATTAACCCACTTTCTCTGATTTGCACACAATCTCTAGTAAAGTGGCCATACATGTAGCTGAGAGCAGTAGTTTAAAGTGCCTCACTGTACATTAGTTCTCTACATATCTACTGTATATCTGCACTTTTACTTGTATTTCTCAGTCTCAGTATTAAACTCATCTGAATACAAACAATTTTAAGATAAGAGTCTTTTCACATACCCCAGCTTGCTCTCCATGAGAAATACAGGCACAGAGACAGGGAGAGAGAAGCTTGGGGTCAGAGCACATGGTCAGCTATTTATACAGTGTCCCTGGAGGCCCTTGCTCAGGGGACCAACAGAATAGGATTCCTCTGCTGGCCTCAGGATTTGAACCTACAACCTTCCAGCCACAGGCACCGATCTTTAGCCACAGAACCACCACTCCACCCTCCATTTTCAGTGCATCACAAAGAATGTGACACTCTGGTGGATCCTACTTAAGTATTCTTCTCAGTGTGTGCAGGCACTTGCATTCTGCTCTTTTTCAGGTGAAGGAGTTAGAGATGGAGCTGGACTCTGAGCAGAAGCGGCATGCTGAGACTGTGAAGACGCTGCGCAAGAATGAGCGGCGCTTGAAGGAACTGGTGTTTCAGTCCGAGGAAGACCAGAAGAACCAGCAGAGGATGCAGGAGCTGGTAGAGAGGCTCCAGAACAAGATGAAGGCCTACAAGAGACAAGTAGAGGAAGCGGTACTGTACTGATTTTTGGCATGAGAATGAGTTTTGCTGCCATGGTGTTTGCACTTTTGGTAAAATCAAGCTCTTTTGCCATGAATTAATGGACTCCTATGGTATCTTGGGGATCTTGAGACCCATGTATGCTTAGTGACATATTACAGTATATGTAGTATTGTCCATTGTAACTTTTCATTCTATCCCATCTATTTGTCTTTAATATGTATTTAATATTTAGATACTTTAAACAATGTATCTAAACAATCTGGAGATTACAAGTGTAGTGCCAGAAAACACAGCATCAGCTGATCTTTTGTGTGTTGAAAGTCGTCTTTATTCATATGCATATGGAAGTCTTGCATCGTGTGGCACAAGACTTAAAAATCAACGTTTACAGTGCTCCTTTATATAGTGGAACAAACAATACAATATACAATCCCACACGACTCTCTGCTTGCATTGTGGCTATATATGGTAATTCTCAAAAGCTGACCATTACATATATATCTTTTACTGCCAGCTTGCGTGACAAGCAGCCCCTTCTGCTGAATTGACCCTTTGTTCCAGGAGAGGTCATTCGGTCATTTCCCTGTGAACTATGTCATGACATCATGTGGCTAAGTTATCTTTTGAGACCAGATATCCTAAGACGGATTTAGTAAAATGTAAGTAAAAGGATATATACTGTAGTTTACAAGATATAATACACACTTACTGTACAGTATAGTAAAAACCTTTTAGTTTATTCCCTCACAAGCAAGCTAAAATATTCTAAAATATCTATAAAATCCCAAAAAGTAGATTTACTCTTAATCAATTATTAAGTTTATTATAAAATTAATGCTGTTCTAATGGAACACCTATAAAACCAAGCAAAGAAAGTACTTTTGTGAACCAAAACAGTGAACAATTACTCCTTGGTTCTCAAGTTTATTGTTATTTATTTTGAAAAGCCTAACAATAGTGGCAACTTGTAAAACAGGTTGTGATGGTTGTTCAAGGGGTTTTAATAACATTTAACATGTTTCTGATGTCACTTAAAATAGGTATGAACCCAATACAATTGAAATATTGAGATTCCCAGCCTTTTAATTCATTTTCAGTGCACCTGAATTGTTGAATGCTGAATAGGGTTGCAGTTTATTTTCAGGATATGGTTCAAACGATGCAGTGGATTTATTCTCTTTAATCTCAATAAACATAAGGGGACTGTGTTTTGCACAACTTATATTTAAGATTTTATTTCAGTCCTCTAGCCCTCGGATGATAATATAACCCCTTCATTAAGCCAACAAATGAGAAAGCATTAAAAATCATTCCATTCTATTATTTTAATCTTCTCAATTCATGCATTTGCTACAAATAAACTTAGTCTCTTATCTCTTTCAAACAAAATACATTTAGTGAGTTATTACAGTACAGTACCTGTACTGTCAAGTTTCAAGAAATGGAAATCACCTCAGCAGGTTGTGTAGATAAACCTTTACTCTAAGTAAATACTTCATTCACTCAAAACCTAATTAAAAAAACAAGAATCTGTACAAATTCTACAGGCTTCATTTTATTGGTATATATTAATCCATTTCACTTGCAGCAATGATCACAATGTTATTTTTTCCCTGCAGTATTTAGAGAATTATATTGGAAACACAAAAATACAAATTAGATTATTTAAATAGGATAGGAAATAATTAGACACTCACATTTAGCATGTTTTCAAGATTGCTCTGCCACTCTTTCAATATAATTTGTAATGCAATTATTTATTTCCTGTCATGTGTTAACTGCTTGATCATAACAAATTAAAGCAAAGCTTGCTGTAAAATGAATAGTCAATCATTAAGTTCCTCATTTAATCACAGGACTTTCTGCAATTCTTTTGAAAATAGTAATTTAAATTAAACCGTATTTTTAAACATTTGAATTGAATAACATTTGGTTTTTATTTCAGCAAGCATAATCTTTCACTTAAAAAATACCAAAGGTTAGTTAGCTTCTGTTTAGAAACTGAAAATATGTATTCAAATGTTAGTAACCAACATTTCTTGTAGCTTTATAGCCCTCAAAACAATGGTACTTTCGAAAAATGGAAATGGAGACAGTAAAACATTGTATATAGAAAGATAAATCCGGTTTGATTGTTTTGTTTAGACTCTGACGTGTTTTGTTTGGGTTTTTTTATGGTTTAGTAAAGAAGTTGGTTGTTAAGAAAACAACCACCACTATTGTGGTACATAACATTTTTAGCAGTCTGCATTCTTGAGGGAAATCCTGGCTGTTCTTAAAAGGCTGTTTATCTGACGCTGTCTGATGAACATTTGGGGAACTTCAAGTGATTTTTGCTTCATTGCAATGAGGGTCCAAACTGTGATCAATAATACTATAAGGTTTGATGAAGGTGGTATTCATTCTTCAGATTAATAGCGAGGTCTAGTTACCTGTTCTTCATCATCATCATCATCATTATTATTATTATCCCCTTTCAGGAGGAACAAGCCAATATGAATTTGGCCAAGTACAGGAAGACAGTCCACGAACTAGACGATGCTGAGGAGAGAGCAGATATTGCAGAGGCAGCCCTTACAAAGATCAGGACCAAAAACCGGGCAAGCTTTGGCAAAGGATACTCTTCAGTATGTGCATCTCTACCTTTTTTTCTTGTTAGTTAAATTTGAATGAGAAACCTTCACATGATACCAAACCAAATACAGACAAAGACACCACAATGTGTTCAAGGACATTTCTTTTTAACCATACATAAAAATTAAACGTCTACTAATTCTTAATATCTTGTAACCACTCTTTTTTGTCAGCACAAAGTCATCAGTGTTTGTGTTGTGGTTAATATTCTACTGTACATTATTAAGGATCTACAAGACAGGTACTGTAGTAAATTAATCTATTCCATACCCCTAGCAGCCACAGTTTAGGAAGAGCCATGGTGAGTACACACAGAAGGCCAGCCCAGAATCAAACACATGACCCAAAAGCTGTGAGGCTGTTCTTAATTAAATAAAAAAGAGATACAGTATATTTTTCCAATGATTGAAGCACTGACCATATTGCCATGGCATTCTGATATCAATATGTCTTCAACTATGTTGCCCTGTCCTGATCATTCCTTCAACCATTTGCTAAAGCATTTTTGTTTCTTGTGCTTAAGGTCAAAATGAGGAGAAAAGGTGGTCTATGTGTTTTAATAAGTGCAGCAGTTGAATAGGTACTAACACTGTAGATACTTCTAGCAAATGTATTTCATTAAGCAATATTACAAATGTAAAGTGCCTTTTGGTATCTGTCTTCATAGGGTTACAGCACACCTTTCACAGCTCTTGTCAGGTCTCCAAGCTCAGCAGGCTCAGAGGGTCGGGCAGAGAAGATCATAAATGATGACGACACTGCATCACTCATCCCTGCCTATCTCAACTCCCTGAAAAAGCTCATGATTGAGTAGTGGCAGATATGTTGTTAAAGTACAGTAGGATGTTAAAATGATCAATGGAGTTCAAAAGCAGTAGTTCAGGGGAGAAGACAACACCCAATTAATAGTGTAAACTTAATTTCCTGACCCTGTATAAACACATTAATCTTTTTACTTCAGAATGTGTTGCTTTGTATTCTTTTCCCTCCCATACCCCAGCCTTCCTCCAGCTTGGGGGTTTTGATTTTGAATGTTACTTTAAAAGCCAGGATGTTGCCCCTCATCTCAGAAGATTCACACCAAAGAATGCTCTAATCTGCTTGCATCCCCGTGCTGAAAAATTAAGAGGTGGGGTGTTGTCTTTGTCTTCTGAAACCTGTTACAAACCAAGTAGCAAGATATAAGAACTATCTGACTAGAAACCAAAAACCCTTACATTTCCATTTATATTTTATTAAACAACTATTTTGTTCTTTTTGTCCTTTGTTAGTCTCCCCGTGTTCACTGTTTTTTGGTGTAACAATACAAACACATCAACCGTTTCATATGTTTTGGTTTTATGGTAACAAGTATTTTTAATCACATGAAACTTAAAGTTGCCTGACTGAGTTTCAACAAATATCTATAAAATATCAAATAGAAATGTATTATGGATTGTATGAAAGGTACTGCAGGAAGCTTTTAAAAAAAGATTGTACAGATTATGACCACATCACTTAACCGTTATTTAGTTTACAATGTAATGATTGTACTGTTCCACACAGAAATACTGTAACATGGATATTAATTTGTTTACCAAGGATCTGTGCTTGGCATGTGATCTTTGAGTTTATTTAGCACTGACATTTTGAAACTTGTTTTGTTAATACTTCTTCTGATCTGTTGCCAATTGATAATGTCTATGATTGGTCATTCATTGCAGAGACACTGTTCTAGCTCTCAAAGTTAGAAACTTTCTTGCCATAAATTGGGTCTTACACTTTTTTTAGTTGTTTAGCTACTACTGTGTGCTGATATTGTTCTTAATCGAGTGTTAACTATGATCCACAGCAAAGGCATCAGCTAAAGCTACAGACCCTATGTTGAAAATGCAAATAAGAATTAATGGAATGGAACACTTAATGAAACATTGGCATTTTTTGCATATTGTAAAGTTGTAATTTTATTTTTAATAAAGGTATTAATAAGGTTAGGTCAAAACATAATTTACACATTTATAGTTATAAATGAAATTCTACATTCTACATATGAGAAAATTCAGAAATTATATGAACCACAGCCAGTGCATTATCAGTATCTTCTTTTGTCGAAATTTAATTCTGAATATTTAATACAGAAAAATAGCACCCATAGAATATGTTTACCGTATGTTAAATAAGTGTAGCCCAGATTTACCATTAAAAAACTTTAAGTTTGACATACTGTACAAACCTAAAACATAAGGCAAAAATGAATACTTTGAAGTGCCTACTGTACCAGTCACAATGTGCAAGCCTAGTCTTTGGTTTACTTTAACACAGAGTTCCTGCTTTTACCTATATGAAAGCACTCTGGAATTTGAGATTGACTAGTAGATTGAAATCTTGATTTAATTTTCCTCTTAATCAAGTATTGAATAATTTGTTGAATCACAATTGTGCCGTGAAATTGAACTGTCACACTGAACTGTTTGCTATGTTTCTGGTTTCCCATGTGGTACTGAATGTATAAAAATAGGCTTTAGTAGAAATCGTTGAATATGTCTTGACAGTATGGCAAGTAGTAAAATGATATATATATATATTACTTAACATTTAGAAAACCTACAGATTTTAATGAGTAAAAATAAATTACATTACATATAATATGTAATACTGCATATTATTACATATTATATTTCAGCCCGCCCTGATTTTAGAAAAAGCTTCAGCTTCAGGGTTTTATCTTAGAATTAAGACAAGAAGCTCCCTGTTTAATATTTGTCCTTCAGAATATAAACCTCTGTCAAGAATAGAAATGTGGATATACTGTAGAATTGAGTATATTTTCAATATTCTAATGCCGTATTTTAAATACACAGAATTATCACACTTAATAGTAAAAGTTGGTTGGCATTTATCTTTCTTTCCTGAATAATGACTTGCATAATGTCAGATATTAGCATTTTCCTTGAAATTCTAGCTAGAGGTACGTTCCTTAGAATGTTATAATATTTTATTATCCCTGTTCCCTATAGTCATTATTTGCACATTGCTCAGTACTGTATGTTCCCTTTTCAGTGCACTCCTGATATCAGTTCAAAACCTTCAGAAATATATTTAATCTTTATGAAAACATATCTTAAAAATGTTAAAGAAATGAGACATTCCACATTGTGTTGTGTCTTCATGGTTTACTGCATTTAATATATTCTCCACTATTTCCCCAACACTACCATCATAAAATTGTATCCAATACTATGTGTCATTGTATGGACTGTGAAAATGTTTTTTTAGTTCTTTAATAAAACTGTTTTATATAATTATAAATGTGATATTCTTTTATATCTTGTAGTTACATGAATTTATCAGGTACTGTACCTGTAGCAATTGACAGCCTTCCTGCCATGATCATAGATTAGTATGGTGGCTCTCTCACTCCACCGCCCCTTTTATCTTACAGTCATTCTGCATTTTCTATTTTCCATCTATCAGTCTTTTTGTTCATTCTTACAATATGCAATTTCCCTACGGGATTAATAAAGTCTTATCTATGTGGACACTCCACTCAAAGAGTTTTACAGGTAATGGGGACTCACCACCACCAATGTGCAGCATCCACCTTTATGACGCGACGGCAGCCATAGTGCGCCAGAACACTCACCACACATCTGCTATTAGTGGGGAGGAGAGCAAAGTAATGAAGTCAGGGATTATTAGGAGGCCATGATTGATAAGGGCCAATGGGAAACACCCTGGGATTTATAATGACCACAGAGAGTCAGGACCTCGGTTTTACATCTCATCAGAAGGACAGCGCCTGTTTACAGTATAGTGTCCCCGTCACTATTATGGGGCATTAGGACCCATAGACTGCAGGGTGAGTGCCCCCTGCTGGCCCCACTAATACCTCTTCCAGCAGCAACTTTAGTTTTTCCCAGGAGGTCTCCCATCCAGGTACTGACCAGGCTCACACCTGCTTAGCTTCAGTAGGCTGCCAGTTGTGAGTTGCAGGGTGATATGGCTACTGGCAATATTTTCAGGAGGCTTACTCATTGCCTTGGTTTTTTCTGTTTTCTATATCTCAGACATCATTAAATTTCTCCTGAGAAGATACCTGTTCAACCTTCCGGAGAGTGTGCAGATCCCAAGGCTTATCTGTCATCTTTGAGTTCATAAAAGACCATCATGCTTCACCACAAGGGACAGTCATTGACAAATAAGGTTTCATTGATCCAATGTGATTACAAAATGCCATGGGACAGTGCTTTTCTAATTTAATGTGTTTTGGTAGATCTGTGTGCAAGTTGCATTTTGTTATCATGATCTGAACGGTTAACAAAACAGCCCCCTTGCAGAACAAAAAAAGTGCACCCCTCAAAATAGTAAGTGCCTGCTACATAATCTGTTTTGCATGTAAAGGATATAAAAAGAGATTTCATGTAAATTATAAAAAAGAAAAATGTATTCACAATTACTCTGACATAGTATTTAATCAATATATTTTATATTAATGAAAAACATTCACTTAATAGCAGTTATATGAACATTTACAATCTTTCAATGATCTAGTTACATACTTTAAACAGAACAAGTTTCCATATTACAGCTTGCACAATATTGAAGTATTAATACAATTTATCAAACAATAATAACATATATACAGTACATTTGTAATATTTCGGGTCTCTCCAAGCCAAGAGAAAAAAAAAGTGAACATATAAAATTGTGCCAGTGTTAATGAATGATAACATGTAGGAAATATGGAGGTGGTATCCAGTTAAAATGACACTTGAGAGAAAATTGAGAGAAAATTATAGTTTCTGTTACTCTTTGTACAAAAATAGATACTGTGGTTCAATATTATATATGTTCATGGATGTTATGGTATACAGTATGTGCCATGGTCACTGTTCTTATTCAGCAAGTACAATTTTGAATTAATTGTTCAGTTCCTACAGTTATGTCTAGATTATGTTGAATTAAATCCTGTTTTAAAATTTATTTTAACAATAAAAAAAAACAATTAAAACGGCATATAGGAGCTTGTATTGTGATTGTATTCACAGACAGTGAAAGCTTTTTAATAAAGATATTCATTAAAAATCGAGTTAGGTTGCTAAACATTTTGTCATGTGAACACCTTTCATAATAAGGGAAAAATCTAGTATCACCATGTGAAGAATCCTGACGACATTACTGTTTGGAATGAAATTTATATGCATGTAAATTAGGTTTGTACGAATTCTGGCGAATTCTTCACTACAACCTAAATAAGTTGTTCAGGTGGGTAGCTGTGTCAGCATGCATAGGCTCCAAAGGAAGAAGAAATAGATGTATTCCATGCTGAAAAAAGAAGAAAGAAAACACAATGTTTTGGCTATGGAGCCTTCTTTGGAAGGCTCCACAGCGAAAAAGTTGTGTTTTCTTTCTTCTCTTTTAAGCATGGAATAAACCTATTACTTGTTCCTTTAGAACCTAAATAATATTTTATTATGAGCTTTAGTTTGATACAAAAAATATATAAATATGCCAAAGTTGGCTAACATGAATGATAATAAGGTTTACATTAGCCAAAGCTTGTATAATCAAAACCCATATTCCAAAGGGAGGTTCAGTTTCCATTTCAAGGTCAATGCCTTAATTATTATTAATTACCATTACAAAAACTGCTAAAATCAAAATCCATTCATTGTACAAGTTTTGGATATGGTTAAAAGTCTTGCAATGTGTAAAAATTACCTTTTGTTAAAACAGTGTAAAATAGTTTTCTTTGGCTCTTAAAATCATTAGCTCTAAAAGTACAAGAAATACAAATTTTTACTAAATGAAAGTTCAAGGGCTTTCTCATATTAAAGTCAAAATGTAGTAACTATAAAACTATTCAAAAGGTACCTTCGGGTAAGAAAACAATAAATAAAAATAATACAAACTTACATTTCTGTCTCAGAACAGGCACTATGAATATTTTCCAGTTATTCTTTCTACTAGGTAGTATACGTACTAGATGAAAATGCAATTTTATTTTTATGATTTCCACCAGAATGGGCTCCTGTCTTTCTTGTTACATTACTGACACCTGCTGTAAGTAAATAAAATAGCATGTAGCAATGATCATACAAGCTGGCAAAGCCATCTGCAGATTCCCTAATGCCTTTCTGAATTCATCCTATAGTTAAATTGCAGATATTAGATATTATAAAATCCTCCCTAGCATTCAGAACTATGACTGTTTAACTGAATGATTCATATGAAAATATACTATACAACTGTAACATTAAAAAAAAAAATCCAGTATTGTAAAATGAATTGAGCAAAACCTAAGCTTGGAAAATAATAAATTGTGCATATAACCATGTTTTATGAGACAAAAGATTCCTTTTTTTTAAGCTAATTAACCTTAATGTCTGTATCTGATATTAAAAAGGTCACAGAGAGATTGGAATTCTGCGTGGCTTGCTTATGCATTTTGTTTATATATCTATTTTAATATTCAAGTTAAAACATTTAAAATGTATTGTTAATCTTTCAGAACAGCAATATAAAAATATTTTAGTTTTTCAAGACCACTAAAACCTCACATTTTCCACAACGTTACACATTTCAGAATGGTAACTGCAGGTATTGCAAAACAACAAGAACATTCACAAAATCTCTTTTCCAATATATACATTTTTTGTCATGGTGGCTGATGACTCTTTTACAATTTGAGGTTTTCCATTTAACTTCTTTATTTTCCAGGCACCAAGACTCATACAAATTGTTAAGGAACCAAATATTTGCTTAGGTTATCGAACACATACATTTCAAACACTAAACACCAACACACTAATATACAGACCTATAATCAAGAACATACCCAGCTTGGAAAATTACCTATTGTAGTTTTACTGTAGTTTTAATGTGTAATCTCTGGTTAGGTATCTAATGAAAATAAGTTGGTTTTAAAATTATTGTAGTACTGAAAGATCTAAGGGAAGAATCTGTGAATGTCATGAGAAACATTTGTCATTCCCATATTATATTCTTAAGATAATTAACAAAATATAATTAACCTTCTCTAATAGACTCATTCCAGGAATATTGAAGCATACAATAAGGCCTCATAAGCCTCTGTTTAATTAAATATATCAGACCTCTCAGAAAAACACAAAATATATGCATCTTGTGTCTTGACCTGTAACTATAAGAGGTATTTTTTATGAAATGTATTAATGACTCACAATGTATTGTATTTAGTGTAGTATGCAATATTTGTAGCTTGAGGCTAGACATTAAATAACTGCCATTTTACAATGAAAGTCCATAAAGGATAGGACATGTTCAACTTTTTACTGCAATTGGGAAATTCTTTTCTGCTTTATTTTCAAATACACCTCAGCAATCTTTATGTTGACAATAATAAAAGTATTCTCAGAGTAATAAAGCCCATATTATTATTTACTTCTGTTGTCCTTATGTGTTAAGGTATTATTAGTACAATTTACTATTGGAGTCATTCTCAAAATAGGTTAATGAACAACAGGTTGACAAAAAGGATATATACATTTACTGAATATTATTACTAGGACATGTATAAAGTTGCTTTTCTTACGTCTTTGTACAATTCTTTTCAGAGCAGCACTACGTATTAATAATTTAAGTCGTTCAACATCTTTAGTGCACAAAAATGCTAGGTAAAGTATTGAGTTTACACCAAAGCAGACTGTGAATCGAATTACTATACTTGTGAATTGTGTAGTCAGGAGTCCCGTATAAGTCTTGGAATGAAGAATGCTAATTGGAATCTGCCAAGCCAAAAGCATTTCAGTGAAGTTATGTTGATATTATACATGCTCAGCATGCAAAGCGAAAGGTTTCTTCACCAGCACTGGTGAACACACAGATATTAATCTGCAAGAAAAGTAAATGAACAGCAGCTGAGTAATGTTAACTTATAAATGACTTTTGTTTGTTCTTCTTTCTTTAAAAAAGGCACTATAGAAAAAATGCTCTTTGACCATCAATACAAAAAAAATCAGACTGGTAAGGCTGTAACCTTTAGAATGGATCCTGAAATTTAAAATAAAACTCCATTGTCATGTAGAATCATACCATCACATAAAATAATTTTAACCCTAATTTTAGTCATTTTCACTATGCTTACATTATAGCCACAAGTGTTGTTTTATCGACTCAGTAATAATCAGTTTTGAATTTGTGTTGCGTTTTCAATGATTATTTTAACTATTTAGAATATGTGAGTCTGTCAAAACCCCTTTGTAGAGAACAGTTCAGATCAACAAAAAGATTCTGTATTTTTTCTAAATAAAAGGTTACCGTATTTCAATTATATTTGAGGAAATAAATGTATCCATTACTATACCAATCCGATGCACAACTTTTATACAAAATCTTTCAACCTGCTATCACTGAACTGTCATTAAACCATCATATAACGTGATCTCTGGCGGCTTGTCTATATCTCCAGGTCAATAGGTCTGATCTCGCCTGTGTTGTGCTCTGTCACCCACTGCTCTCTGTCCTTTGCTGGGTCAACCTTCTGAAGCAGCTGGTCTACTGGTTCCACAGTCTGGAAATGGCAATGAAAAAAAACAAAGATGTACTATATTAGAAAATTGCAAGTGAAGAAAAAAGTTTACTCAGCTTAATGTTTCCCATGAAGGGTTTAAGGAGATAAATGTGTAGTTCAGTAGATTTATTTTAGGGTCGCTGCCCTATAAGCCTTTTCATATACAGTATGAACATTTCTTGGATGTTTGCAGAGACTTAGGCACTCATTGAAGGTAAAATATGAACAAAGATGGATTTAATTGATCAGGAACTGGAGAACCAAAGGTGTTATTTATTAGGATTTATTTTCAAAATAAGCTATTACATGAAAGTCTTTGTTACTGTTTCAACTGCCGAGTTGTGAAAAAAAATATGGATGCATGTTATTGTATAACTAAATGCAGGGATATCTTGATCTAAAGCTGTGGGTCCCAAACCTAGTCCTAGAGGAACACTGTTTTCTGCTTTTCATTCTATTTAACTAGCGTTAACTGCTGATTTAATTCATTTGCTTTTTTAAACTTTTATTTGTTTCTTAAGTTCATCATGAGTATCAACAATACTCAGCTTCAAGGGTACTGTTTCCAACAACATCAGTATACAGAACAAAGCATTTCCTCAACTTGCTTTCCACTGCTTTGGACTGAACAGCTCTTACTAGTTGATCAACTGATGATGGACAGACACAGGTGGCAGTGACAAAGTATCAGTCAATGAGCCTTTTTCAGTATGCAGATCTCCAGTTGGTAACATTTCAGGCAGCACACTTGATTAAGGAGAGCAGTTCTGACACTCAGAAACTGGCAGAGGGTTGATACTAATTACAAATCTCATTTGACCTTTTAAAAGCAAATTTACCAACGTGATTAATATCTGAAATAATTTAGCTTGTGATTAAGTACTCAGCTGGAGCAAAAACCAAACGCTGATATAAAGGAGTACAGGGGATTATCAAAGGTTTATTCCATGCTGAAAAGAGAAGAAAAGAAAGACAATGTTTTGGCTGTGGATCCTTCTTCGGGTGTCACTTGTACTTGAACTAGTATGATTATGAGTGTTTTCTCAAACGAGTCACATACTGTAACTGAGAACAAAGAGATATGCTGTTTGTAATATTTGTAGCATTTAGCATGAAATTTAGCAAAATACAGGTGAATAATACTGGTTTCTGAGTATACACATTTATTATGCTTAGATTTTCAGTAGATTGTGATTGGATGGCTGTTATTTTCCTTGTTTTATAGCATACAGTAATGTTATCTTTACAGCACTGTTTTAATTTGAAAACATTTCTATCCATTTCATTATGTGTAGTATTTCTTTAATTTCTTATTTTTATTTTTGAAAACAATTTGCTTTGGCATACAGTGTGCTTTCACTAAACAATAATCCAAGCAAGGTAATATCAAATCAATAATACTCTGTATCAGTGTAATGGAAATTTTACTAAGAGTTTGATTATATAGAAATGTTTGTTAATGTGTGGAAAAATTGTTTATTGTTCTCAGAGTTTAAATAAGCCAAATAAATGATTTTTCCAATTACAGGTTGAAAACTTTGGTTGTTAGTAATACATTTTAAAAAGTGTAAAGGACATTGTACAGGTTTCCAGCTGTTTTCTTGTTTCCACCACCAGGGTGAAATTTTATGTTACACCAATCATAACTTTTCTCACAAAATGGAAAAACCCAAATTTAATATTATAAAAGAAAAGTAACTTCTTACTCTTTTTAAAGAATTATATCATAAAAGAAGAGTAATTATAGTAACTCAAACATGCATTCTAAACAAGGTCTATGTCTACTTTGCATGACTGGATTTTTTTTTTGCCTAATGTGAAGGATAGAAGGAGATGTCTTACGCTTTGGTTGAACATGTCTGTTTCATGCCGTAGCGTTGTATATTGACAGAGATGCTGCCGTATCATCTCAATGCGTTCCACCTCCAGTCTCTCCAGCTCCTAGAGAAAAATTAAATTATTAGGCTATTAGGCTAAGGAATTAGATATCACTGATAGTAGTATGCTAATACATACTGTGCTTTGTAAACTGTACTCTTTCATTCTGGACAAATTGTTAACCTAGCAATTGACAATAATGACAATCTCAAAGTAAACCAGTGTATTGAGTTTTGAACTGAGCTTTAAAAGTATAAGGTGCACAATTTTGACAGTACATTTGAAATGCATTACCATTGCTTGTAAAATTACTTTGAAGGTGTGAGTAATGACCACAAATATTTTTCTGAGTGTTAGTGAATGTGAAATTTTAAATTGAATCGGTTGTATCTAAGTTAATCCATTATCTATGCATTTATTTCAGATTTGTATACCAATATGCTTTCAAACTCTTGCATTTTCCCAAAACCTGGTGAATTTATTGTATTATTTAGAAAAAATGTCCAATACATTCCTCAAAATTTCCAAGATACTAGATTAATTGTTCACTGATTCTGATGTTATCTTTATAAAGTAGTGGTGTGAAATTAGGTTAAAATCTTTAATCTTTTACAGAGAATTTGTTGTGACTTCACAAAGTAGTCTACTATAGAGTACATTAATTTGCAGTCTTTGATTTTACTATAATCTATCTCAGGGGTGCCCAACCTTTTTTAATGTAATCTACTTTTTCATTTGCCAGCCCAGCACGATCTACCAGTGTGAATCTGAAGCTCTGATATAGGAAGAACAGGCTGTGGGCACATCAGTATAATAACTATACCCATCACTAAATGACAGCAAATAAAAGCAAGTGACTCATGCTACAGTGAAAAAGTAATGTTCCACATTTGAGGAAAAAAGTATCCTACCTTAATGTGAGCATTAGTACTGAGAAGCTTACTTGAGAACATTTATCATTTTTTTTACGTGTTGACACTGCTGATCATGTCGGTAACATTTTAATTTAGTCCCTGCAGCTCAACATTCAGCTCATTCAGCAGTTCAGTCAAGTCTGTGAAGAATGCTAAATCCTCTAATTGTGCATATTCACCATGTTTAGACGACTTTAGAAGCTCTTTGATTTCAATTAACAGCTGTCTGAACCATGCCGTTTG
Source organism: Lepisosteus platostomus (assembly GCF_059453375.1). Lineage (NCBI taxonomy): Eukaryota > Metazoa > Chordata > Actinopteri > Semionotiformes > Lepisosteidae > Lepisosteus > Lepisosteus platostomus. Next base: position 38,401,013 of record NC_142621.1, read on the forward strand.
TTTTTGAAAACTCCAAACAGCAAGTCAGCAGCCTCAGCAAACGCTTTTATTACTTCTCGGTCCCTGAATGACGTGGCTCACGCGGAACGATGCGATGATTACCGCTTTCCCCCTTGTATTAGGCCCCATGAAATCCGACTGCTGCTAGTTGAGATCTTAATTTGTCCACTTTTCTTTTCCGTAACTCACTTTAAGCGGGAAATTTCACTTCATACGTTTTGCGTGCAGTTTTGAAATGTTGTTCTGTATTTCTCTTTTTTCGCGTAGACGCTAGCATTGCAGATTTTAATACGAAAGTACTAAGAAATAATCATGCTCCCATTCCTTATCGTGGTAACGGTAAGTTTTCGGTCTCTTTGCGTCATCATTTTCGCTCAAACACTACAACAATCAAATAGGCAATCAAACTCATCAAACTGTAGGCGAATTTGTCACGACCAGTCTATTTCGCTCTACTACTATGCACTAGCGAAAATGGGGTTCGTGCGGCAATAACCAAGAGAAGGTTCTTGGGTAGCACACACAGCACTCCATTTATGGAGTTCCTGTAGCCTTTTTTTCAGTATCAACCAGCACTCAGGGAAGAGATTTTACAACCCATTCGACAATGGTTAAACACACACCAGGACAGTAAAATGCATGACATTGCATGCACAGATCTGAATAATTGTTTAGGCGAGCGAAAAAAGCAAATAATCAAATAGCCCTTTTATTTTTTGCCAAACATTCTTGCGATCCATCGACTGGTTGGGCACCCCTGATCTACTGTATCTTGTTACATTCTATAGAATGTGTTCAGTGAAAATTTATAAAATATGGTTGTATATACTTACAAATAACAACCAAATATTATAATACATTAAGACATTTGAAACAGAAATGAGAAGTAACAACAGGGTTGTACAGTACAGTGGACAGCAAACACCATTTGGGATGATTTTTAACCTCAATATGTCTGTTAAAACGGCATCTTTCAAATAAAAATGATCAGTGAACTGTAAATGGATTTGATGTTCTCTTCAATTTCTTTTCATCCATTTTCATCCAGAACAGGTTAAGAATAGAGCATACAGTATGTTGCTACAGTTACTTTACCGGATACAACTTAATCTTGCTTCACAAAACCGAAAATCCAGACTTTTGTCAACATTTAGTAAAGTTATTCAGTTAACTGCTTTGTGAAAGAGCCCCCTGTTCTCTAACCACACTTTATACACTTCTAATTATGACTAGTGCAGCACCTATATTTCACTTCCATTTTGTGCTAGCCTTATTGTAACATTTTGAATTTATCCTGTGGCATGGGGAGTACATGTACAATACTTACATAATTGTCTTGTCATAAACATTTAATATATTGCAGATTAATCTGAATAAGGATGATCTGCCTGCTAAATAAACGGTTTCATTCAATTTTTTATTTGCTATACTGTAAATGCCAACATTTTACCACAGAGTGCTTTACAGACTTACTTGTACTTTACTGTACTTAAAATGAAGTCAGATGTAATAACTTTGTAGTGGATCTAAATGGCCTGCATTAAGAATTAATGTGAGATTTTTATTATTCCATTCAAAGCACTACTTTGGTGTGGCTGTTGCTTTGCCTTCATAACTTTTTTATCATTCTTGGAATTATACTCTGAATGTTTTTTTACTACAAATTCAGAAAGTAAAACAAAATGAAAATCAATCTTATTAGAACATACCAAGCTTGAGGTCACCATCTCTTCAAACCATTTGGACTGGGCCTGGTTATACAGGTCTAAACACCTCATGAGGTCATCACCTGCAAAAAAAAAATACTGTTAAATTTAAATTTACTCTCAAATTATTAGGAAAATGAGGAAGCACGGTGGCACAGTGGTTAGCATTGCAACTTCACAGTGTTGGGGCTTTGAGTTCAATTCCTGATCTTGGGACCAGTGCTGGGTCTCGTCCAGGTGCTCTGGTTTCCTCCCGCAGTCCAGAGACCTACTGGTAGGCTAATCGACTTCTGACAAAATTGGCCCTGGTATGAGTGTATATGTGTACCCTGCCTTGTGCCCATTGACTGCTGGGATAGGCTCTGGCTCCCCCATGACCCTGAACTGCAAGAAGCAGTAATAAAATGGATGGACCAAAAAAATTTATAGTGTAAACAGGTCAGAATAGGTGCCTCTGAAATCTCTTCAGGTTTGCAAAACTATTTGTATTCCCATAATTACAAAACAGAAGTTATATGTTCCTTATATCAGAGGTGCCTACCTGTAACCCACATGGCTCATTTTAATGTAGAACTTCTTCTCAAAGAGGTCAAATTTGTGTTTTTTTTAAAGTAATAAGGCAAAAATAAAGATGAAGATTAAGTTACTAACTGGCCCATTTTGGAATAAACAGAACATCAAACAACATGTCAAGAATGACATCTATCAAGTTCAGTTATGAAAGATGGGTAATTAAACAGCCAAGACTTCATTGATAGGTGGCACATACTGCAAACTCTCCCCATTTACACATTGTTTGAGCAAGAACTGTAACTCCATCCATGAAAGATGACATACAGTATGTGACTTTTATTTAGGTATCAGGTATCTCACTCTCACCTCACCTCTCACATCTGATCTGAACCTCACAGTGCCTTCTTTCTTTCTTACCAAAAACCCAAACACACGATGAAAATCTACCTCTACCATACATGTCAAAAACTCACTCCCCATCATTTCTACCTCTTTATTTCATTCTGTTGATGCATGTTTTTGCACATAACCTGTTACCTTTTTGCTGTTTTGCACATTGCCTGTTGTTGTTTTTTTTTGTACTACTTATGTCCGAGAGCTAGCTAAATAGCATTTCGTTATATCATATACCTGTATATGAGTATAATGACAATAAACTTGAACTTGACTTGAACTTGCCTTGACTTGACAATACAATGAAATGTAAAAAAGTGGCATTCTTTCTTAACAAAGTAAGATTACAGAATTAACCGGATACGTTTAACATAAATTGACAAAAGTCTGGATTTTGGGTTTCACAAAGCAAATTCACAAATTGAATTGTACTGTATGTGGTAAAGTAACTATAACAACATATCCTTTATTCTCAACCTGATCCAGGCAGTTTAAGTTAAACTTAGCCTGACTTTGTGGTAAAGAGTTCAACTCACAGACCCTTCAGATCCCTGCAAAAAATGACATTACTTTTATTCAGGTATCTGCTGAGCGAATAAATGTTTAGAGATCACCACTGATCATTTTTGTTTGAAAGATACTGTTTCAGCCGACAGGATATACCATACATTCATGATCTCTTAAGCCTTCATAAGGCTGAGATTGCTGTGATTAGTGCAGTTTTTACTGCGTTGGTGCTGTAACTCAGAGTGCTTCAGTAAAGAGACTGTATTGTGCAATATAGAAAGTAGTGATTGCACTAAAACAGTTTTTGCATGCTTTTACAACCTTTGACAGCCAAACATTAGTGAATACCACCAAACAGGAATTTTGTGAAATAGGTAATATTCGCATCTACAGTATAATTCTATCCACTTTCCTGTAATTGTAGCTTCTGTTCCCTGTAGCTATGAACCAATATCTAAACATTTCTTGCAGCATTTCCTAATTGAATAGGTGCTCTGGACATACTCATTAAAACCCCCAAAGGCCAAACAAAGCTTTTTTTAACAGAAAATAAATTTACTGCATCAGTACATCATCTAAAGTTTTAAAAATGAAAATTCTAGCCTAAAGACAGGAACATTGATTATACAAAACAAAATAAAGTTACCAACCATTTCCATCAAAATAAGTTTTTAAACATATGAGGCTACAATGGGTTTTACCTAGTGGTGTTCATAATGTATACTGTAGCTTCCATCATCAAATTTTTCCTAATTTATCAAATAAACTATGATACATGATGTCACATCAGCAACATGTACATGACTCATGTACATGTCTGAGGGTAAATCCAGACAAGGCATGTGACATCGTTGTCACATGTGCTATGCTGCTTAACATTGCCATCCTTAAGAAGGACAGAGTTTCCCCCCTGCACACTGTAATGACATCCCTACTGATCATCTGGATCAACAGGGTGGCAGAGCTGAGAGAGACAACATACAGTGCCTTGGGAAAGTATTCGGCCCCCTTGAACTTTTCAACCTTTTGCCACATTTCAGGCTTCAAACATAAAGATATAAATTTTTTATTTTATGTGAAGAATCACCAACAAGTGGGACACAATTGTGAAGTGGAACGAAATCTATTGGATTTTTGAAACTTTTTTAACTAATAAAAAAATGAAAAGTGGGGCGTGCAAAATTATTCGGCCCCCTTGCGTTAATACTTTGTAGAGCCACCTTTTGCTGCGATTACAGCTGCAAGTCGCTTGGGGTATGTCTCTATCAGTTTTGCACATCGAGAGACTGAAATTCTTGCCCATTCTTCCTTGCAAAACAGCTCGAGCTCAGTGAGGTTGGATGGAGAGCGTTTGTGAACAGCAGTTTTCAGCTCTTTCCACAGATTCTCGATTGGATTCAGGTCTGGACTTTGACTTGGCCATTCAAACACCTGGATACGTTTATTTGTGAACCATTCCTTTGTAGATTTTGCTGTATGTTTGGGATCATTGTCTTGTTGGAAGATAAATCTCCGTCCCAGTTTCAGGTCTTTTGCAGACTCCAACAGGTTTTCATCCAGAATGGTCCTGTATTTGGCTGCATCCATCTTCCCCTCAATTTTAACCATCTTCCCTGTCCCTGCTGAAGAAAAGCAGGCCCAAACCATGATGCTGCCACCACCATGTTTGACAGTGGGGATGGTGTGTTGAGGGTGATGAGCCGTGTTGCTTTTACGCCAAACATATCGTTTTGCATTGTGGCCAAAAAGTTCGATTTTGGTTTCATCTGACCAGAGCACCTTCTTCCACATGTTTGGGGTGTCTCCCAGGTGGCTTGTGGCAAACTTTAGGCGAGACTTTTTATGGATATCTTTGAGAAATGGCTTTCTTCTTGCCACTCTTCCATAAAGGCCAGATTTGTGCAGTGTAAGACTGATTGTTGTCCTATGGACAGACTCTCCCACCTCAGCTGTAGTTCTCTGCAGTTCATCCAGAGTGATCATGGGCCTCTTGGCTGCATCTCTGATCAGTCTTCTCCTTGTCTGAGCTGAAAGTTTAGAGGGACGGCCAGGTCTTGGTAGATTTGCAGTGGTCTGATACTCCTTCCATTTCAAGATGATCGCTTGCACAGTGCTCCTTGGGATGTTTGAAGCTTGGGAAATCTTTTTGTATCCAAATCCGGCTTTAAACTTCTCCACAACAGTATTACGGACCTGCCTGGTGTGTTCCTTGGTCTTCATGATGCTCTCTGCGCTTTCAACAGAACCTTGAGACTATCACAGAGCAGGTGCATTTATACAGAGACTTGATTACACACAGGTGGATTCTATTTATCACCATCAGTCATTTAGGACAACATTGGATCATTCAGAGATCCTCGCTGAACTTCTGGAGTGAGTTTGCTGCACTGAAAGTAAAGGGGCCGAATAATTTTGCACGCCCCACTTTTCATTTTTTTATTAGTTAAAAAAGTTTCAAAAATCCAATAGATTTCGTTCCACTTCACAATTGTGTCCCACTTGTTGGTGATTCTTCACATAAAATAAAAAAATTATATCTTTATGTTTGAAGCCTGAAATGTGGCAAAAGGTTGAAAAGTTCAAGGGGGCCGAATACTTTCGCAAGGCACTGTATAGTAGCTGAATATCATTCTAGTGAAACAGATACCATTTTTTAAGATATACAATATACTGTACTGCACGCACAGCATCAACATGGGGCAATGCTAACAGGTTCCAGCAGATGGCAATGCAGTCCTTGTGTTTCTATTAGTACACAGTACACTAGTGTAGTGGCACCTTATTTTTATTCTGCACATGCACTCCTCCAGAATGTAAATCTTTTATGTTCAGCACCGTAATGTGTTTTAAATAACATGTCAGAATACACATGATTTGCAAGTGTAATGTGGAACTGGACAGAACTACCTGATGTCACATTTTGTTAAAACCCATAAACATCTGTCTTCCATCACACAGTTCAAGAAATATTGGCATGTTTTGGGGATCGGACACAGAATATATGGAATTTATATGCGTAAATATGTAAATTGGGTTTAGAGTAATGGAAATATGTTGCTTAGCAACAGATGTCGAGAAAGATGTTAAGCTATCCAAAATTCCTTTGAATCTCATTTCCCAGATATCTCTTGCACTTTTAAATAATGAATTTGGCTAAGAAACGAATCTACTCTGGAGAAAAGAGTTCAAGCACATTGCCTGGCCTTTTTCATGAAAAGTAAGCCTTCATCCACAAAGATACACAGTTGGAAAATATACTTTTTTTGTCCAAAAATATGATACAAATCACTTCATAAATAACTAAAAGCTTCATTGTTGTCTGAACAATATCCTAAACTAATCCTCTACTTCAAAATGCATATGGACTATTAAAATGGGAAACTAAACAACATTTGATAGCAATACTTTTTCATCTAATTGAAAAAGCATTGTATATTTAGATATGCTCATCTTTTTCAAAACATGATTAATTTTCAAATTGAAAGCTGGAAGATTCCCCTTCAATATACTGTAAATAACTGGACTGAGAACTAATCAATGTGCAAAAAACAGTTAGGAACTCAAACCACAAACTGGAATAGCATAATTAGCCTAGTTACTGCCTACTTACTGTATGTGAAATATGTGCTCATTTAGAGGTATTTTTATTTAGTGGACATTTCTATTGCATTTTAAGGCTTCAATTACCACAGACAAACGTTATTCTCTCTAGGGTACCTCTGGTGACTAAAAGAGAAGCATTTATTATTCCCCCGTTGGCTCACATTATGTGTGACAAAGGAAGAAAAAAGACTGGCCTGCTCTAATGGTGGGTACAGGGATAGTGCAGATCATTCCTATTCCGTTGCATCTTTGCCAATGATGAGTGAATATTTGACGCACAAGACCAAAGGCTTATTTACATGTAGATATACTAATTAATATAAACTGTCCTTGGATAGTAAGAGGAAACTGGAGCACCTGGCAAAAATTCAGGTGGTTACAGGGAGAAAATGGACACTCCATACAGGAGGCAGCACTATTAAGGAACCCATGACCCAGGAGCTGTGAGACTGGAGTCTTTTAAATTTTCTTTTTATTATTTAATTTAAACAAAGGATAATTATGAAGCATAGTTACAATAAAAAAACAGTTTGCAATGATCATACAGAGTAGTACTGTATGTACTGTAACAAAAACACAATCGATACATGTAGTCAAAAGTGTATTAATTGCTTAAATATTTGCAATTTTCCTAAGTCTTCTTTCTGGACTCCACAATCTCATAAAACATTCACAACTTTGATTTGGTTCATTAAAACTTAATGCTGTCTGGCATAATTTCAAATTATTCTTACAAAACACTGGCTCTCAACTCCGTCTTAATCCCTTATTCAAATCACCGGTGTTTCCTTTTGGTCTAAAAAATAAAAGAATCTTGGAGGATTCAGTCAGTCAACATCTCCATCATTCCCTGCTGTGCAAAACTGTCTGGAAAGTTTTATCCTTAAGACAGATGCCACCAACATCTGCCCCTGCAACAATTTATTTTTAGCTTATCACTGCTTTAACGATACTTTTCAAAACATATAGTCTTCAGACTGGATGAGATAAACTGTCTGGAACTCCCCAAATACAGTCTCCCATTTTTATAGTGTTTGTGTTTGTGTTTCCAGTTTTCCTGAGTTAAGAAATGGCTGATCTCAATCACACAAGCCTTTCTATTATGCTGTTCTCCACTACTGCCAACAGATTATCCACTAGGGAATATATTAGTAGCCCACACCCACTGAATCTAATACTCCAGCATCAAAATAGCATATTACATATGTTCTCAAGGTGTATTTTGTTACGAAATATCGTCTGGACACAATGCTGCTGACACACCTACTGTTTTTACTGATGCATAGCCAGCTTGGTTTGCCTAACTCTTTCACAAGTCAATGTACCAACATTATTGTTTTTGCTGTTTAAAACTTTTCCGTAGCATTCTTTCAGATCTATCTGGCATACCTTACAATGAACTTCAAGACTGTTAAAATAATGTGGACTCACAGCCTGAAGTCCTGAAATTTAGAATACTATTCCTGTGTTACAAACAGGACTGTTTTTTGTCCAGATCTGAGGCATTGTCTCAGATCTTCTTAATGATGAACAGTCTCTGTTCTTATTTTCTAAAAATTTAAGAACATTATGACAAAAAAATCTTCGTTCACTTACTTTTTAGCATGTACAAAAAGATCTTGTACAGAAATATCTGATCTGAGTTTGTTCTTATGGTAATATTTAATATTTAATGTTTAATGTTTTTTGTGTTCCTCACTACAACACAAGGCCCCGTTATAAGTTAGTAAGACCATATAAGTACTGTTGCCAAACTATTGCGCAATGTGTTAGAGCTAAGTATTAAGTGTCCCTTTATATCACAGCTTCAAATCTCACTTCAGCTGGTGTAAAGTTTTTTAAATTATTAAATCTTTCATGTTTAGCATTGGTCCAAAAGAAATACCTCAAGTTAGAAGTGGTAGAAAATCAATTTATTACCCATCCATTTAATAGTAGTGCTACAAAATTAAAATATTGTAATAAGTAAAAAGATGTAAAATCAGAATAAAACATAACTCCTACGAAAATACTCAAAACTGGGATTAACCCTTGAGGGTGCAGTATTTATCAAGGCAACAAAGCTAATTACAACAGAGCATTAATATACCTTTATGCTGTCAAGTTTCAATATACCTGTAGAAATTTCAAAGGGACTGACCTTAAAAAACCTGTCTTTTATAACTCACCCACCCCATCTGTAAAGGACTAACCTGCTGTTAGAAACATAACCTGATTTTACCTTTAGATCAGCTCTTATTTCAATGAACTGTTTGTAACTTGATATTTTTTTATTTAGGGGAAATGTTTTGGTCTGATGTTTTCTGAAAATGCTGTAAAAGACAACCCAAGGTGTACTTACTGATCATAAAGTAAGCGTTCTTCCTTATTTGAAATGATAAATGGCCACAATTCTGTTTATTAGTCCACAGGTACTGTATCTGTTTCATATATACTGTAAAGGGGCTACAATATGTCAAGTAATAGAATATGCTACTCTATTCTATTGAACTGTTTTCTATTTGTCATAATCATACTGGCATTTGTATGGAACAAGTGTCTATTTAAAAATAAATTGACAGTAGTTACACATTTCTGAAACTAGTGGTAGTTTACAGTCATTTCCTCCTATATAAAGGGGAGGAAAGAGTGGTACTGTACATGTCTCTGATGTAAAGGTGAGGCATCATGGGTAGTGCTACTGCATGTGATGTGCTTCTCCTGAAGTCGTACCTGCTTGTGTGGATTTCCTTCTGGCTTTCTTGATATCTTCTTCAGTTTTGTTGCTCAGTTTTATTTCCAGCTGTTGTGTTTTCATCTCTAGGTCTTTCTGCCTCTCAGCCAGAGCTTTGCGTGCCTTTCAGAAAAACAACAATGCAACAGTTGTGTAATTCATATAATGCCTGAATGCCCTTTTGTCCAAATCAAGCACCATGATCCGTATTCACAACTATCCACTTTTCACGTATTGTTGGCAAGTTTAGCTGTGCCCATAATCTGTTTGTCTTTTTTTTGTATTCCAAGTAGACAGAATAGTATTTTGTGAGTGCTCAAACACTTTGAAACCAAAAGGAATACAGTTATTGTACTTTTCTAAGTTAAAACTGCTAGCCCATTCTCTGTAAAATGGACTGGAGATGTCTCTCTCAGAAAAAAAACATGTTAACAGTTTTAGGACACTATAAAAGACCAGTTAATGTTTTTCAGAGTGCTCTTTTGATTTCAAATTATTGGTGGCAACCTTATTACAGAAGGTTTCTGTTTTTTCAGAATCATGTTGAGAATTATTATACAGTACACAAAAATGTTATCACGGACGTCCAAAGGGACTAACTGTGGAGAGCAGGAGAGTGAAAAAAGACCCATATGCGTAGCGGCGGAATGAGAAAAAGGCTTGGGCTCGTTAGTGCAAAGAGTTCAGGAGTGCCGTATAGAAACTTATGCCCTCAGGTAGCGGACGTGGGGCGACCTGGTGCAAGCCGGGTCTCAGGACATCCAAACGTCAATGCTGAGTGAGGGCAGAGTGCAAGACCCGGAAATATATAGCCCAAGGGAAAGAGAGGGACCGGAAGGACAGCAGGCAGAAAACTAGGGACAAGACAGAGTGGGAGCGCCATCTGGCTGCAGAGGGCATGACAAATGTCAGGTACAGTATGTTGATATGTACAGTATCTTTAATGTGTAGCACCTGTTCAATTGGCAAGAAAATATTAATATTTAGGCAACACTCTACTGGTAAGAAAATATTTAAAAAATCCCAGGAATGTAGTAGTGTATTGTTGGAATTCTAGAAACACCAAAAGGAATAGAACTTATTGAACTTGATTCAGCTTACTATCAAGTTCATGGCAAATATTTGTAAGACAAAGTAAATTTCTTTCATGGTTGTTACGTCCCAGTGTGTGGTCTATGTGTGTTTGTTGTTATGTTCCAAACTGCTGACTTTGATTGTTCTCCCTCCCCCATTGGCCCACCGTTACACCACTGTTTCCGTATGACATCATCATCAATCAGCTCTCAGCCAATCAGAACTCATCTTATTCAGTATAAAACATGGGGGCTTTCAGAAGGGAGAGGCCTTTCGTTTGACTTTGGTCCCGCTTGGCTTTGGTTATCGCTTCGCTTTAGATTTTGCTTCGGCTTTGTTGGTTTGTTAGTTTCTGTTAGTCTCTTTGTACGTTCGTTTGTTTGTGTTTATCCTTGTTTCGCCATTACCTTGCCCTAACGTGTTATATGTTCACCCTTTGTGTTCTTTTGTACCTTGTTCCTGTTTATTACTCTCATTTTCTCATTTGTATTCCTAGTTCACTTGTGTTTTTGTGTAAACCTTTGTGTATAAGGTTAGTTTAGGTTGTTGGGTACATTCTACACACTTAGTTGATTTTGTATTAGTCACACTAGTTTAGTATGGGTGAGTGCCATTTGTCTTGTATGGTGTTGGGAAGTCAGTGGAGGTTAGCTAGGGTGTTGAAGACGCGGAAGACCGTGTGTTTTGGGTTTTCTTTTGTAGTCAGGTTAGCTTTCCCTCACTTTCCTAGCCAGATCCATTTTGTTTGTTATTTTCTTTTCTTTGGCACCACTCTAGTTCCCTTACCCTGTGCGTTATTGTGTCCTGTTTTGAACCAGTCACTTATTCAACTTAAAATCATAATTTTTGCACCAACCCTTGTTATCACGCTTCCTAGTCGCTCACCAGAACCCACCTGCTTCCAAAAATTATCCTAAATGTTACACCCCTTTACCCCTAGACACTTGGGTCGTAACAATGGTATCACTTCACAACATATTTGTGAGTTCTCATGACACAAGATAATGATTTCAACAAGCAGCAACATTCAAGTGTAACAGTAACAACCTCACAGTGCATCAGTGAGATTATGAAAAAGCACATTTTTGCCTATTATAAACATATATAACAAAGCTATATATTTTTGGCAATTCCAACTGATAGTCTTTTGAATATTAAGCATATTTCTTAAGAAACCCAGGCAACTTCCCATTTATTTCAGCCCTTTGCCAGGCAAGTTATTTGAACAGCTCTCCAATCATAACACAGTTTTAAGATTGTGATATGCAGTGAATGATTTCTTGTTCATTTTATCATAGTACAGCACAATTATTTGTTAAACTAAATCAAGACAAAACAGCTGCCTGCTACAGTTACTACTACTGCATAAGTTTGATTTCCTTCCCATTTACAGATGACTTTATAGATACATTACCATGCTTTATGTATTAATATCTGCAAATACTGAAATGGGGAACAACAACATACATCATCACAATTAGTTATGGTTTGGAAATGTTGTCTTACTTTTAAAAAAAAAATATATATGTATTACACAGTATCCATACTGCTCCTATACAGAGACGGGTCATTTTTATTATATAAAAATTTGAATTTCAGACAACTTCACATTCATACGCACCTAAGTATTCCATTAAAATAAATTTAACAAAAAAACAAACCCATGATAATGTTCTGCTCTTTGGAAATGCAATGGAGTCTCCAGAACTATTTAGAGGACTTTCAAGGTTTCCTGTTTTCCTCGTGTATAAAAGGAGACACCACATGGAAGACATTTTTAGGTCAGAGAGCACCTTGAAGACTGCAGGTAGAAGGTCACTGACCTCAACAAGTTGGGGAATGCATAAAAAAGTATGCACAAAAAGCTGAATCTACTACTTTTGTATAATGACAACCTTGCCCTGAAGAGAATGCAATTGTATCTTGCTTTCATAGATAGTGAGACAAGTATCAAAACTATAATTTGACATTGTCTGCTTGAATGCTTTCCCCTGCCAAGAAGTTTAAGCTTGGATGAAAAATGGACATTGCAGCATGACAAAGATCCAAAGCATACACCCAAATTTACAAAGAACTGCTTAACTGCATATAAAACAAATGTTCTCAACTTGCCATCTAAACTCCAGAGCTCAATCTCATCAAACGTTTGTGGTGTGACCTCTAGAAAGGCAGTACATGAATAGAACTGAAAGGGTCTGATGGATCTAGAGCAATTCTTCCTGGAGAATTCCCCCTCAGGAGTGCCACAATCTCATAGCACACTACAGGAAACTGTATTATCAATGCCAGGGGAAGATTTACAAAATACCAGCTAAGTGTGAATGAATTTTCCATACTTTAATTAACTATTCATGACAAATATGACTTTGCTCTTTCCAAGGAAATTAAGATTACTGAATAACATTTTTAGATTTTTTTAAGCACAACTCAGGAGGGCATTGTATGTACTAATGAATAAGGCATAATATGGCTGTGTAGATAATGCAAAGTAGCTCATCATAGCAGTGTTGTGCCAATAAAGAAGAATACCTTCACAGTGGAGGAAAAAAAACCTGTCGTGCTTTCATTGAGCCTTTTTGAAACTACATACCTTTTCTACTGCGGCATATCGGTTGGCAAGTTGTTTTCGAAGGTCAGAAATATGATGATCAAATTTCTTCATGTCCTTTTTAAAGTTATCTCGGAAAGTAAGTAGGGGTTTCTCCACTTCGCTTTGGAGCTACAAAACATAAATAGAACTTATCAGAGCCTGTAAAATGTGAACGTTTGCTTTACTGTTAATGATTGTCAAGTTACTTCAGCTATTATGAATGAAAAGGACAGCTTTAGATTAACTTCTGTAATATCACTGTTAGGCAAAGACCAAATCTCTAGTGTCTTCCAGTGTACATAATGTTCTATTTAAGCGACAAAAGGTAAAAGGGATAAGCCACATTTTAATAATGTCATAAATGTCATTTTCCAGAAGTATCATTTTCCTGATTATTATTAACACCCTAAACATAGGTGGTTGTGCAGTACAAATGTTGAATGAAATGCGAAGATTTAGGAGATGTTTTTAAGAGCCAAGTTAATTTACTGTTCATTATGGTGATTGTGGATATAAGCCTTTTACACTGCTCTCTGGTCTGGTCCTGTGAGACTGCCAGTGTGCTTTACCCTTAGTATATATTTCTAGCGGCAGACTTTCTGGCTCAGCAGAGGCATTACAAGCTGCAAAGTAAAAAAAGTAATTCTATCAATAACTATACTTTTGTGCATTGGCTGGCTAGTGTTTCCTGACTAGCTGTTCAAGGATTTAGCACCTTTTTTTGTTTCCTCTATGTAAACAAAGGAACTGAAGAATTCATTTCCTGTTAAATATTTGGCCTCATCTCAGGCTTCTGAAAAACAGAGTGTTTATGTATTGGAGGAACTAGTAAAATACTCAGCTTTGGAATTTGTTGGTAATCTCTGTTTTAAATATTGTTGGCAAGGAATGAGGGAAGAAATTAAATCTAGAGTTGATCTACTGTAACATGCGCTTAAAAGTGGATTGCCTCCTGTATATCTTAAATATTAGCTGCACTATTTAGAAACCTCAGAAGAAGATACTGAACTTTTCATTTGATCTAGGTGAAATTGGACATTTGGGCTAGAAAAATAGTTCCCATAGTAGACATTGTCCTTTTTGCTGTATATAATTACAGTGCAGTACTGGAGTATATTGCTTACTCTTTTGTTAAGAAGTTAAAATGTATGTAATATATAAGTACTTGAAGAGAATTTGAATAGTTTTCTTTTAATGAGCATATAAATACTAACAATCAGGATGTTTATACTGTATGTAGAATCATTAGTTTTATTTGGGTGACAGTGTGTCTTTGGGAGAAAACTAAAGCAGCCAGAAAAATTTAAGTGAACAATACAGTATAAGACCCTGGTCCTGTAAAAGCTACAGTGCTACAGTACCTACTGTGCTGCATCCTGTCCATATTAATATGCAAGTGGTCTCTTGTAATCTTAGTTATTACTCACGTTTTTTGTGTTAATCATATTGGTTATTTTACATATAAAAACAAGTACAATTAGCAATGTCAAGAGACTATTTGCCCCACCTTTATTTCCTATATACTGTATGTACTGAACACTTCCTTCATTTTCCATGTGATAAATTATAGCAATACAAAAAAAAACATTCATTGCTGGTTTGAAGTAGAGTATGTTTTTGATTACCTTAGATGAAAACTTTAAATGGACCTCAGCCTCATCTGCTAGGCTCTTCTTCAACTGAGCCCATGCTTCTCCCAGGGTGCTTAAGAAATACAAAATGGTTACACAGTGAATACAAATATATTACAGTGTCCAGTGTCCAGAAAAGCGCTATATAAGTGTAAGCAATTATTATTATTATTATAACCTTCTTTTCATTCAACAAAAAATTAAGAAATCTGACAATGCAATTAATGTCAGAACTGAGAAGCTGGAAGTTAAAAGAACGTAATAATAATTTGACCGAGTAGAGAGACTTGACTGCTATTTCTTTTAATTCACATTATAAGAGTTTAAACCCTGCACATGGAATGTTATGCATGGTCTTCTTAAGGAAGTATCTATGTAAAATTAGTGTCATCTCAACAAATAAGCTGTATTCAGTTTATACTTGAACAAACTACAAGTAAAATTGTTGTTACATTCCCTTTTAAAAGAACAATTTACTGGGTTTTGTTTTTCTAAATTGACAGAGCTCCAAAATTAAGAATTCGGAGCTCTGGAAAGTAGAGAGAGGGTAAAGCTATATAAAGTCATGCCCTAAACAAGATGGCCCATTTGTGATTTAAATCTCACAGTTTTTTTAGCATACTTTTAACTTTTTATGATTTAATTTTAAAAATGTATTGCACAAGAGCAAATGTCTGGGCAAACTGCGACATTTGTCTTACATTGGAATATCCCTTAAACACATCTGTGCAGGTATTTGTGGAATGTTTATTTAAACTCAATGATTTGACTAATTTAATCTGAAAGCCTGCCTGGCGTTATAAAGAAAAGTTTTTTGGGGTGGCTCACAGTGGTTAAACTAAAAGACAGAGCTCCGAATAAAAGGGTAGTTTTTCAGACATCAAACACATTCTTCTGTAGTCTAATTCATCCCAGCACCTGGGCTTGATGCAGAGCATTCAGTATATATCAACATATTGATTTTATGACTCAGCTTCATCATGTTTTCAAAATTTCTTGCTGTGATTAATCCCTCATACCTCATATTTAGTTAAATTCTGTCTTGCAATGATTTTTATGTTCAATTAAATATATTCATCTTTCAGATTGAGATACTTCATATTTTAAAATCTAAATTGAACTACAAAGCATTCAAATTAAAAGCAATTAATAACTTCATCAGATAAGTGATGCACAGTGTAAAATTAATTTTCTTCTTTAAATTTTGTTTTCAGGAACCATAAAACTCAAGTATGTGCCCAAAAAGCTAAATCTATGACTGGACTTCGATGTCCAAATCTCAATCTGTATTCATCACTTTTTTATTTTTACATCTTTTTAGTTATTTGAATTTGTTATATAAATACTCAAAATTTATATTACAATAATATTAACTACAATTTTGTGTTCTTAAAATTATAACATTCATATCTCTGATTATTGTACATAAAATATTTAAAAAAACACCAGATGCATCCCAAGTATATCATGTGTTTTTTTTCCTCTCAACTAGCACTTTAGCTTAACAAAGTTGTATTTCTCGCCCATCACATTACAATTAAGGAACTCACATTGTACAATAACACTGTGAGCCCTGGGAATCATGGAAATGCTTATTTTGTTTTTAATAAATCTGTGTTCTCATCAACCTAAGCTCTAGAACAATTTGGGCCAACTGCTAGAGTGTGCAATTGGTACTGTATCCATGGAGATGAGGTTTAAATGACCTATCCTGATACATTTCTGCATCTTGGCAGTCTAAATGTCACTAGAGACCATGTTTTTTTACTCCTCTTATTACAATACAGTGGTATGTGGTTGATAATATAATTTCTTTGTGCAAATTATCACGTGTATTTTAAGGTATTTAGATGTGCAGCATCCTCAAATCGTTTTCACACTCCAGATTCCTTAAAGGCATTTCTTAAAAATGGCACAGGTACTGTAGGTATTTTGTTTTAAAACGAGGTTTTAAAAAAAAGGTTTGAGTTCTCCCATATTAACAATTTATTACACGTGTTGTTTGTGATATTTCATTGTTACCTCTGCTTTGATATAGTGTCCTCATTCCAGACTTGGAAATGATAACTTCTAGTTTTTGTTCCATCTCAGCTGTTGATTAGGTCAGTGAACCCACTGTTTTCTTAAATCGGATTTAAAGGGCTTTCAGTACAAGGGTTATCATATTCTCCTCTCTTGTTCATTGATCCCTCCATTTTTTTAAATACACGATGTTGGCTTTTCTGTGCCACAAAATATTAAATCCGTACTGCAGTGTTACCAGGTCAGGGATGTACTGTAGACATCATATTAAACCAAAAAACTGGTAGGTGTAATTGTTATTCAGGAAAAGGTCAAAGTTGATCCCAGAAAGCAAACTGTCTCTAAATTCAGTTGCTCTGAATCTTCCCTGAACTCAATGTGATGGATTATGTACATTTATTGTAAAAACATGGAGTATGAGGAACGGCAACTTGAAAAATATTTTATCCTTTTACTGCAATGTCAAACTACTCTCATACTTGATTTTTTTCTTGAGGTTGGGAGCAGATAATGATTTAAAGGGACTAAAAAAACTTGCTGGACTGTAGCCTTCCTGGAAAAAAAGGTAAGGCACCCTGGCACACTAGACAAACAATTTCAGGTCTAGGCTTCCCAATCAGAACCTTTTCTGATTGACACCCTATTAGATTGCAAGGGAATAAAAACATAATACATGCCATTGTGCATATTGCCTGAAGAATCTGATCAGAGGATGGGTTTGTTTTGCAAAACATAATGAAGATATAAAATAGCAGATAAAACATGTCACAAGGCACAGTAGTCTAGAATTAAGGAAAAAGGAAAATATAACTTACATGAAATACCCCTCTGAGGAAAAAGTACCCTAACGTATGTACTGGCAGAAAAAAAAACTCTATGCGGTACAAATAGTACCAAATGAGCTTTGATAGAAATGACTTTTATACAGAAGAATCACAAAATTCTGAACATGAGAGTAGGTACCAGCTACCAAAACAATCATCAGGGGTGGATCAACAGCATACAGTAACAAAAGGACTGACATGACTACATAATACAAGTATTGTACTCTTTTAAATGCCTCTGGAAGGGGTGGGTGGACCTTTGTGGAATCATCTGGAGGCTGCAAGAAACAATACATCTTTTCTGATTCAGCAGAGCAAGCAAACTCTGAAACCAACAAAACTTGCAGAATCTCTAGGTGCAGTGATCAAACCAAAATTTCCCATAACAGATCAAATAGAACAGTGCAATGAAGACACATTTCTGTCCAGGTTTTAAGAGTTCTGACTTATGTCACTATTATGCTTTTTTATATAAAAGTAGCTGTGGGCTTCAATGGTGTTGCATGAAGGAGGCTTCCAAGGCAATAATCAATCCAAGCATTTTTAGTGCTGGCTGAGTTGCAGACCTTAACAAGTACAGTCCACACACAGATAGAGCACACATGACTAAACCACTACACAGGATATAGTTTCCCAGAAGAGAGTGTCTCCATCTTATTTGCCCAGCTCTATAATAATGCTCACCAAAAAAACAGACTGAAGGGAGAACCACAAATATATAAGAACCCCATTGCATACTGTAAGTAAAATTATTTACAAAACAGATATTTCCACTCTCTTATGTACAAGAATTAAGGTTACATCAATTGAGGATTGTTAATTAGAGAACAGAATGCTTTTACAGACATATGATAATGTGTTAAGAGAAGTTCAGCAAATTTTACAATATACAGTATACCTTTTATGTCCTCAACATACTGTATATATTTACAGTTACTGTAACTCAACTAAGACTAATGCATGATCTATGAAAGATACTCACCAGACACAAACAGCACTGAGCCATGCATGTTGTTTGTGAAGAAACGGCAACTTTTCATTGTAAATTATAAATCTGTATTTAAGTGAACATTAATACGGAACTTAGTTATATAACTTTTCAACTTTTTTTGCATTATGGAATGGTCTTCTAAAAATCCTGTTTCCACACACTGCCAGTTCACTTTGGCATATTAATAAGGCATGTGTATCAATGCAAAGCACTTTCATGGGTATACTGTATGGCACTTTTACAGGTAACTGGTACCTTACATAAAGGCTAGGTATGAAATCATAGCCTGCATTATAAAACAATAATTGACTTTACTCCCACAGAGCTGCAAATGTTTTCATGGCCAGATATAAACTGAGCTCATACAGTACATCATTATTGCAATTGTAGATGGAATCAAAAATTCCCATTGATGATTATCTCCTATATTAAGAATAGTTAATTACATTTCTGATCTATTACTGTATCTAAGTCAGCTACAAAGGTTTTTTTATAGTGTAAGCATCTGAACAATGTTAGAAGACAACCCTTTTACACAGTTGTGAACTTTTTTTTGTTATTTAGCTGCTTGCAACCCTTATACAAACAACAGTTTGCCATTCAATTTAAATTTCAAGAATACATTCTTAACCAGCATTTTAACACTTTAAATTACAAGAAACCTACTGTAGCACTTATGTGATAATGAGTGTCCCTGTAAGTGAGAGTCATGGAAGCTGAGAATGCAAAGTGATTTAAGTATTCATTTTGCAGGTTTAGATACAGTATGTAGTTCTTAAAAACCTACCCCTCTTCTTGCGCAGCCAGTGGAATCTGAGAAAGCTTTGAAAGATTCTTTGCATATTCCTCTTCAATTTTTATTCTGTAATAAAAAGAAAATACCACTTAATCTCTGCAGCCCAATCAATGGGTTGCATAAAAATTTGACTTTGGACCCAAAAAGAAATAAAGGATTTTTCAGGTAGCTTGAACCAATTTTATTTAAGACTTCTTATATGTGGTTTCAATGCAATGAAAAGGCCACCAGCATTTGAATAATGTGTAGTTATATCCAGTGCATAAACCCTATTGTTTTGATGGGAATTTAAAAAAAAACCTTCATTTAATTAATTTAATTAATTTAATTTAATTTAATTTTAATAACCATAATGTGCTTAAATCTTTATTTAAATATACCCATACAGGTATTGTTTGCTCAAGAGAAACACAATTAACAATATTGTTTTGCTCAATAGATACACAAGAGGCACAAATAACACTGAGTCCAGTTTAACAACAAGTAATGTTAGCTACTGTATTTAGTTTATACACTTACTGTACATCTTTTCAATAATTCAGTCAAATTGTAATAATGATAAATCAAGCCAACAAATACACTATACAAGGGGATAGCAAAACTTTGGTGTTAACTTGCCTAGCTGAGGAAATCACAGTGCTAACCAAAGATCATTGCAGTTAGAAACCCCCTCATGTACAAGTAATAAACCAGGGTGGCAGCTGCAAGGGTGCAGTGGGGCAGGAGTGAGGGGTGCTAGAAAGATGTGTGCAAAGTTGTGGGCAGCCAGCTAGTATTTATACTTAAAAATATATTTATATCAGAACAGAAGCATGAGATTACAATTTGACCTCCTCTCTAACTTTTGTTAAAAATATAATTTCTCTTTTTGATACAAAAATATATTTGGAGAATGAAGCAAATAAAGCACTGAAAATCCTCTTTTGCATTGTCATTTTTCTCTACAAGAAAATCATCTGACATGCTACAGTAAGTAGCATTCCAGTAAAAACTGCTTCTAAAAGCCTTCGTATGAAGCAAACTTCAGTAATTGTACCCAAAGCAAAAAGCAAAACAGAATTCAGCTTGTTACAACAGTAATATACTGTACTTTTCAGAGTTAAATGTGTTGCTCTTTGACTAAGGAGTTTTTATGAAAGGCTATTTTTATTTTCCAGCTTTGCGCAATATCGGCCTGCTTCCCCTGTGCACGTTCAGACCGCTTGCATTGAGAAATCAACTAGGAAACTAATTTTAATGAAATCGTTAAGATAGCCAGTCACTAACACAATGCGTAAATTAGGTTTTGCAACATGTATGCATTAAGTAACTGGAAGTGCACGGGATATGACTAACCGTTCTTTTCAATACAAAAATATCTCAAAGATGTAAGAGTTTATTGCAAAACGTCTATGCATGTGTGAAAGAAAAGTATAGAAAGATGTAGTAAGTTGTATTTTTTTCTAATCTGTTAAGTGCTACAGGCACTTCTCTTCTCACAGTACAAAATCCACGATTATCCATTTCTAATTGCACATTTACCTTTCCCGGATGAATTCTGCCATTTCTTTCTGCATTTGTTTGCCCTTTAGTTGTTTCTGAAGCAAAACCTCAAAGCCAGAGACAGATGCATTTCCCTGGGGATCCTTTTTATCAGCCTAAGGAGTAAAAGTAGAATATATGGGAATTATATCATAAAATACCACAATAAATGTAATTTATTAATGAAATATCCACGTTGAGGTAGTTCTAAATACTGTAAAAATGGCTCTTTACACTAGTATTTCACTTATTAATGACATCTTACACAGTACTGTCATTTGTATTGCACTAGATTCTTTTATACAGCTCTCTATGCTGCATGTACTGTAATTTGGCTGTACAAAATGAATTCAGAAGAGTTCAAGCACCATTTTTGACTTTTTTGTCAGTTTTGTTCTCCATACTCAGTCTGTTATTGTTGCCATTGTGAAAGTATAATGTGCTGAAGTTGTTGGCCCATACAGCCTGGCATTCATAATCCCTGTGGGGTCTCTATCTTTTGGGAGCCAGGTAGGTTCATTAAAGAAGTTTATGCAGTGTGGTTGTGTTATTTTAAAGGCATATAACTCCTAGGGATTCCCTTATTCTCAGAAGATAACTCAATTTAAAAAAAAACACCCAGAGCCCTTCTAACAACAGTGAACAAAGTAGAGCTGCACACGGAGAGCCATTGGTGGCCTGAGGTATTTAGAAAAAGTGACCTTTAGTTTAAAGTGGTCCTAGCACCTTGGCAGCCTGTTTTTTTAGCTCAAAAGAAACTGAGAAAATGTTTTGTAAAACAATATAAAAACTTATTAGAAAACCCATTACCGGCGATCAAACTTTAGGTGATTAAAGGCAGTTGCTCAATATGACAAGCTCTCCCATTGGTAGAAAATAATAAATCTTATTAAAAATAGTAATTTAAGATATCTAATTTTTCTCTTTCCAAAGCAACTACAAAATTATCAATAATAATACAAATAATAATGAAAACCTTAATTCTCAGGAAAATAGTAAGCATTTTAATAATCAATTTGAAGCATGACAATCAATTTCAGAGACTATGTGCTTTCAGTATTGGCATTTACATCTTTAAGAAGCCAATACTGGCAAACTGGATGGAAGCAAAACAGATACAGTATGTCTCCCTATGTGTTTTCTTACCCAGAAGTAATCGCAATAGCTCCACTCATTCGGTTTAAGCAGTTGCTGTTCAGGCATTGTCATAGGGAGTGGAAATGTTACACAATTTATCTGCAAGGGAACACAAGAATGAGAAAGAACTCAAGGTTTAGTGAAATACAGGGAAATGGGGGATATTTGGCTTTAACAGTTTTATCTTTGACTTTTATGGAGGCAGAGGCTTGTTATGTTCCTAGACCGCAAGAATCTAAACTGTAAGGTTACTTGCGAAGCAGTGCTGCCCACTCTCCTCATTAGATGGAATGCACAGGCTTGTGTGATTGACAGTCTCAGCTTAAAGCTGAAGCTGGGAAATGTAAAGGCCTGCAGGAGACCTTGTCCTTGTCCAGGCAAGAGTAGATCCTCTTCTACAGCAAAAAATGGTTATACATCCTTTATTGAACTGACAAACTACTGTATGCATTGAATGAATCAAAGACATGTCAACTAAGCACAATACTTTGAACATCTTGTGACAAATTTGAAATTACTCTCCACCATAACTAGAGGGTTCAGGCTGACCCAGGCATGATGCCAAGAGTCTTTCAGACAGATCTGTTTGCCAGACTGCTGGCTTTTCATACGCACCCAAATACAGTTAACCTCTATTTTCTCATGCACCCAAATACAGTTAAACTAGCACATACAGTCAACTCAAAGCCAGCACTTAACAAAATATCAACTCTCAGGGCTCCACATCTTCAATTACAGCTGATGTGTAGCAATTATGTAATGAACACCATCTGCAACCTCTTTGTGCCAAAAAAACCACCCCCATGAATGACAGTTTGCATCTCAGAGGACCATCAATGGAGAGTTTTAGTTTTTAAAAAAGAAAACAAATAGGTTATTGCTATGGCAAGCTTATTATAGAAATTATGTTGACTATACTAAATTATAAACAGATATCATAGCTCTCCAGCTCAAAGCACAAGAGCAGAGATGAGGCTAATAGACAGTTGTCATCTACTCATCTTTTTATCTTCTTCAGTGCCAGTAATGTAAAGATTATAGGATCACCGTCCAAGCTGTCCACAACATTAGTGGTGTGTGCTCCACCACAACATTAAAATACAGCCTGTAAAGTATTGGGTATAGAGAACAGCAAGTCTTTATTCTCTTCCGAGCAATGAAGAACTTAGAAAAATGTCAAGTAAACTTTGCCAGAGTTAAGGCTAAAAGACTGGAGACTTTGCTGTTTTTTAAGTGCAAGCAGACTTGAAATGCTGCATGAATGCATAAAACTCTTCTAATATAATAAAATGGATGGTACTGGCTTGGTTCTTTGCGCACTTGCCAAACTTTTGATGAAGCAATGAAAGAAGACTTTTAAAAAATGCTCCTCATCTGAGGGAAAGTGAAAAAATGATTGAGGAGTATCCCCTATTCATGGAACAAACATAATGAGAGAAATACCCTACTCCCTTCCCCCTTAGTGTGATTAAAATTAGGAAATGTTAGTGTCTTTTATGTGTGTACATGTTTATTATATTTATTTACATTTATTATATATATATACTACATGTTTATTACATGCACATTACTGTTAATCCCTGCTGAGAAGACAATCTAATTGATTCACTGGTAGGTGTGTCTCTTCATTAATGCTATTTGTTTCACAACTTGTGTCTAGTGGTGTACACTACAGTCCAGTTTACTTGTGTATGTTGGAGCCCTCTCATATTTTTACTAATTGCACATTTTCTCTTAAATAAATATCCTTCCCAGGAAAGAATAAACATAAGCAGAATTTTACAAAGCACATTGACGAAGGGGAATGGGGCAGAGTGGGAAATAGTAACAATGGTAGTGTCCACCTTGGAAATAGTGAAACTAACAGGTATGTGAAGTTATCATGAGAATGTAAAAATTAATTAAAAAATGTCCCCGTTTCCCCTCTTCTTCACCAGTGTGTGTGCTATTACTGAAATCTTTATAATTTATTTAGTTGCAGTTGCATATTTTAGGCAAACGTTAACCCATTTTATTGGAATTATATTAATGGAGATTTGTTTTTCCTACTATGAAAATAACAGGACTGAGGAACTGCTTCCAGTTGTATAGAAATGTCTTGTTGACTCAGTTAAACTGCCATCTGTATGTTTTAATGCATTTTTTTGTAGTACCCTAATTTAATTTTTAGACATTGGTATATGTAATTGGAAAACCAATGCAAGTATATATGGGGAAAGAAAATAAAAACACCAACCAAGAAATCAGAAGTCACATTACCCCTTGTACTGCAGGATGGAGTAACCAAAAATGAAACAATAGTGTCTTGTTAGTGCATGCGCTGTGCTGCGCAAACACAAGAAAGAAGAACTCAGAAAACAACTCCTAAATGCCAGACTCTAAAAGACAGCTTTTGGGATCCATAAAAATGTCAAACAAAGAAAAACTGTGGTCTTCCCAAAAGTCAAGAGATATGCAATTCTCTTACACTGTCAACAAAAAACTACAAGAATACTGCTTTTAAGCTGCAGTGTAAATCAGGTACAAAGTGTGACAAATACTGTAATTGAAGAGTGTTAAACTACATTTCCTTTGAGTAGTGATACCATTTTGTCTTTTATTCTAGCAGTGCTCTTAATTGCATAATGTGTTTAACTAATGGGCTGATTTTAACTGGAACACATCTTCATTTTCTGGTGTTGGTGCTTCAAATATTTTACCTTTAACATACAGTAGAATCTCTTTCAAATCAACTGTAAGAAATTTAACAAAAACATTCAATCTGCCCTACAGAGCAGATTATTAAATCAGTAATGTAATGGTGATGAAATGAAAACCTGAAAATCCTACAGCCATCAAGAACCAGAGTTTATTGCTTTTGCCCTCTTTAATTCTTGAGCAGACATGTAATACTTAATAGAAGTCCAAAATCTAGAATGGAGTGAGAACCTTTAAAACGTGAGAACCTACAGTACCAACAATGAAATTCATTTATGTTGTAGGAATTGTGTAGAGATTTCTTATTA
This sequence comes from Lepisosteus platostomus, assembly GCF_059453375.1. Lineage (NCBI taxonomy): Eukaryota > Metazoa > Chordata > Actinopteri > Semionotiformes > Lepisosteidae > Lepisosteus > Lepisosteus platostomus. Next base: position 38,426,039 of record NC_142621.1, read on the forward strand.
TTTCTTATTGCTTTATGAAACAGCCTGATTATTATCATCGTCATCCTCATTTTATGTTTGAGGGGCAGGTAGTGGATTCTTGTTGCAATATGCCTTCAGTGTAAATGTGCTTTGGTGTGTGATTGTATGATGGTAATTATCTTTTAATTATATTTTAATTGTCCTTGTACTTTTCTGGAATAAGATTTGCTGAAAATAGTTAACAAGAATGTCACCTCAAATAAGAGACAACCCAGATCACAAAAGACAATGACCACTCACAAAAACTAAATCCTTCATTCATGTGTTCCTGCATTTAAAGACATTTTAGAAGACACAAATCTCAGTAATAACATCAAGACTGTCTCCCGATAATAACAAGCCATTGCAAAGTGTACTGTATCTGCTTTCAATTAAAAAATCATTAGAGTCTGCTTTCCTCTTAAACTTTAAATGGAAATGACGCAACTGAAGTTTGGAATGTTTGCTGGGAAAAAGCACTGAAATACGGATTTAGTATCTGATGCATCACAAAGCTGCTTAGAGAGTACCACAGAAGTTTCTCGAAGTCCCAAAAGTACTATATACAGTATCAATCCTTTTCTAACATAGTTCTCATTGTACTGGGTAAGGTTTAGGTTAATCAGTTCAAAATGCCAGCAAACATTTATATAACAGATAGTTAAGTTTTTTTTTTAATAAATTGTCCCCATAATTTCAATGATATCAATATCATTAGAACAGTTGTTTTAGAATCTGTGGAGGAAGTATTTGTGAAACATTGTGACTGAGACGGTGGTATTCCATAGTGAAAGCAAAAGCCATTAAGCAAATTGATTTTTATCAGCAAATTAGTAATCAACAGAAAAATATATGAAAGCAGACATAACAGATAGAGTGTATTTGACTTCATGTTAATTTGTTTTAATGACTTCAGAAGGCTTTGCTGTTTTTCTTATGATTTAGAAATACATTACTGATGATACTGTATACGCACTAGCAAAATAGCTAGCCATTAAAATATATGGTATAATAAAGGTCTCAATTCTAAATTAATATCTCATCACATGTTAATTGAAAAAGGAGGTGATATTGCTTATTTTCTAATTGCTGTTTTGGACACTTTATACATTAAAATTAAATTTCACTGAGATTGGAAACCTAGCAAAGTCCCCAAAACATACACTTCTTAGATTTTATTTGTGTCAGAGGCTGACACCTACAGTAGGTGATTTATTCCTCTGTTTTAACAGCACTAGTTATCTCTTCAGAATGATGCAGTACTTCCAAAATAAGCATCGTCAAACCTATTGGAAAGTATTGTTTGGGGAAAAAGACATGAAACAAAGATGAGAAGCAAATTGAAAGTGACAAGTGTGAGTTATGAGCTTCTCCCAGAGCCATTTCATTTCCAGACTTGCGGACAGAGTGGAAATGGCTTTTAAATAGTGAGGGAAATTACTCAAACCCCAAGAGTAAAATAACCTTTCTGATTCTTTAGTGGAAGACCTGCAAATGTTACTCCTAGGCTGTTGCTTACCTTATAGTACCTTAAAATCCTTAATGTAAATAAAACTATTTACAGTTTTCCTCATCTTATTATCTTCATTGCACATACTATAAACAAACATACCTGCTGGAAGAAATTGTCCAGCCCATTAAAAATGCTAATTTGATATAATTGAAAAATTTTATACATGGCAAAATCTGTATGAAAAAAATGGTATTAACAATAGCTCTGACATCCATCCATTTTTTTAACTAGTTCTTCCATTTCAGGATTGCAGGGGAGCCAGAGCCTATCCCAGCAAGCAAAAGGCACAAGGCAGGGTATACCCTGGACATGACACCAGTCCATCACTGGCAAGAACAACTCACAACTGTGTTTTTGGTTCCACACAGATACTACCCCAGGTCTGGAACTGAAACCAAGGCCCCAGCACTACTGATAGCAAATACATGAGTTACTGGAAGTATTTAGTATCCTGATATTAACAATATAAGTATTATTGGAATCAGTCTCCTTTATGAAGAACTAAATGTCTCTTTTATTTAAATTGCACAAATCTGCCATTGCCTGCATATGAACAGGGATGATGCAGTATGAATATTCAATAAATTACAAGTAACATTCAAGAAAGCTGTCAAGTCATCCTGGTCCCCCATGACTTATAAATTAAAAACTTAATGAATTATTTTGAGAACTTTATCAATGTTTTATAAAACTCTAACATGGGCACAGCAGAGAATCCCCCACACACAACCTACTGTAGACTAATGCTGGGTCTAGTAAAAGCTATTCCTTTCAGCCCTAGAATGATTATAATATCATTCCCTTATGAAGTGACCAGCACAATATTATAAATGCAGTCTACTATTTGGGCAGGATTATAATTATAATTGGCAATGATAAGTGCAGATGGAACTACAATGAACCCAACTAGCGTACAGTAATGTGTACAACGTCTTCACATAGTCCAATTTATGTCACACAACAGACGAAGTTTCAATGTATGCATAGCGCAATATTGCCGTCATTGTCTTTCAAAATGAGGCACCGAAAACAAAACAGTGACGCAAAAGCGGCCCAATTACATTGTAAGCAATGCTACTATATTAATTTTAAATATTTTAATGAAACTGACACAGCAAGGTGAGTTTTTTTTAGAGACTTTAAGTATTGCAAAAAAAAGAGCAACATGTCAACCAACTAAAATACATTCATATTAATTTCTAAGTTTTGCAAAAGTAATCTATCATTCACCTTAGTGGTTGTTTTATGGTACATTACAACTAAAAGAAAAATGGTAGCAGGAATTTAATTATATTTTTGGAGGACTTGCTGTTCCATTGTCCATGGCGTCGTCTGAACAGCTGATTAGAATGAGTGCAGTTGAATTGAATTAAACATATCACCTTTAAGACTTTTGCTGACAAATATTTCTTACTTGTTAACTCAGCATGCAGATCACATTCAACATTTCTCGGGTGAAATGTCCGCTGTATAACCTGGACTCACTCAATTGAACATTTAGCAGAACCTTGTCAAGAAACTTGTCGATGGGACCAACATCAGTGCCCATTTTTATTATCATCTCATAGCTAACTGAATATCCCATGGAAAAGGAAATAGTTTGAATTTCTGTTGATCTGATCCTCCTTTTTGTGGATGACCACTATGTTCTAAACAGACAAATGCCTTATAATGAGAATTATTTATTTAAATATTTAAAATATTTACATGAGTTCCAAAAGACAAAAAAGAATTAACGTTGTTAGGAGACCATGTTTCTTATTTGCTTATCCTTATCATCCCACTACAAAAAGAGTCAATCTCCACCCGGAATGATGACCCGGATGATTACAAATTGATGACATTTTGTAATATCTCTGGAAGTTTCTTCAGTACAAGCCTGGTTTATGGCTGAAATTCAAGCTGAAATGACAAGTGAGCACAGAGCAGAAAGTGCTGGTTACGTCACAATTCGCGTAAACTCTTGCTCTCGCCCATGGCGAGACCAGCAGTCTCTCATCCGCTCGCAACAACATGGCAACCATACAGCATTTTCACAAAGTTCACGATTTTGCACTTAATTTTTAATGTGTAAAATTTTGCGATACCATCAATTCATTTATTTTTTTACTGAGATTTAATACTCGGTCTGAGAAACTGCTACTGCAGTTCCCTTTAAACTACCAATTATTCAATGCTAAAACCAGAAAGATATCATCGAACAAGTACTGTATAGTTTAACATTATGCATTATAAAATAACCATTTGTTGATAATGGAGAGTGCCAGTTCTTATACTTATGACATTCATTTCCAGGGGGCAAAATGGACAAAGAAAAAAAATAATGAGAACCATAATCTTTCTGTCATTATTATTAATATTGTTTCCTCCCTCTGCTAGGCTAGAGAAAACACTTGGCAAAATGCATACCAAATGTGGCTTTCATAAAGTCCATATACAGTAGGTGTGAAGCACTAACCGAGATGGATGGAATTTCACAAAGATGAAAGATGCAAAGAAATCTCCAATGCCTAGTTGAAATATAAGCTGTGAAAATAGTAAGATATTGTAAAACCTGCACAGCTGGAGAGGAAATAGTTCTGCTTCCATTTGGCCAACAGATTTACTGCCTAATTGATAAAGGCAAACAGGACTACATCTAAAAATCGAGCCAATGCACAGGAATGCAAATTTATCTACTTGTTTTTCTATGTAATGCTTGCTTGTATGAAGTATATGAAGGTTTAATAATAAACTAAGCAGAATACAACATGCTATAGAGAGCTTCTTGTATTCCAATTTCAAATATACTGTATATTTGTATTAGTAAAAAAATAATTTTGTAACTAGGTTTATTTTTATTTACTGTATTTTACATTAAGTACAGTACTTTAACACTTAGATGCAGGAAGGGTTAAAGGAAGCTTGGTATTACAGAGTTATTACTTTTTGAGTTACATCATTTGCCCTTCATTCATGCTTGCTTCATGGAATTGTATGCCATGCTTTGGGGAAGCTTGGAAATTACATTTATATTCTTGCAGCACTAGATTGTTGGTAAAAGGTTTCCGGACAGTGCTCCCCGGATCATTAGTGGTTCTTGGCTTAGTTTCAGGTGGTTCTAAGAAAATAACCAAGAGCATTAATGCAATTTAGGTCTGGACATTCTGATTTTTCTTTTGTTAGATTAAGCTGAAGAAAAGATTTCAAGAAATTTGTCTTCCTTACAATCAGTGTAGAAATTTATTTGACTTTGAGAGTTCATAATTAAACCACAATTCCATCAAATCATCAGCTCACATCATATCACTAGACAACTAGGAGCCTTTAACCATTCTACGTTTGTCATGCTAATACTCCACCACCATCCCCAGTGCCACTGTCAATGCAAACATCATTGGGTTTATTCAGGCGCCTTCTGGCTACCTCATCGGTATGACTAAGCTGTCATCTGTCAAACCAAATTTACCGTTGAACATTCCTTCTTTATCACGATCACATTATTGAAGTTTGTATCTTCTGAATTGGGTTCTCCATTAAAAACAGTAAATATAAAGATGAGTTAAGTCAAAGAAATGTACACTTTTATGACCTAACATCTTGTGGTAGGGACCATAGCAGAATTCACAGCCATAGTAAATGGTCTTCATACACAGAAGGTAATGAATGAAATACAAAAAGCTCATGTTTTATTGCTTTCTGAGCTGCCAATACAGACACTGATACCTCAGTTGATTTCCATTTTGGGGGCGTTTCTTCAGAGGCATAACTCCTTTTTATGAAATAGATTTCATTTGTGTGTGAGTGAAAAATCTGCTTATACCGTACTGTACCCCAATGCCAACTTCTCTCTTATGTATGTTGCTTCTTTGACTAATACAGCTTTCATTTTTTTTCTTTGCACAATGTGTGAAGCATAATTGTGATTTAAGAGATCTTGGGAATTATTTTCAATTTGCATATTAGGTCAAACGTGTTTCCCTTTTGTTTTCGTAAAACATGATGTTGTATAACCTTGAGCTGCAGATTAACAGTCTAAACGAACTGCAGCAAAATGTCACATAGGATTTTATTTTTTAGCTTTGTTGTTTCTTCGTCATGAATATTAGCAGAATGATAACATCTGATGTTTCTTTGGAAGTTGATTTTTTCTAACTCTAACAGCAGCAAAATCAAACACTATACTGAGGTATAAGAGCAAGATTGTTTATGAAAACAGAAAAACGGAAAAACACAAAGCATAGTCTTTAGAAATAATTTTTTCAACTGACAGGAAATTTTGGTAGCACTAACAGCAAGATTGTTTCACAAAAGTATCGTTCCATGCTACATCAGACCTAAAGACAGGTGGTACAGTACAGGAATGTCATTAGATTTCACTACTGCTGGCAGATTTAAACCTTTCATATCTAAACAAGAAACCAGTCACTTTATTCATTGTCTGCTTTTCTGAATACTGTATGTATTGACTTTAGAGGCCCTTGGAAATTTTATCTCTATGTTTTATCATTTCATTCTCCCTTATAAATGTGCTTTAAAAATGTCATTTTTAATTTGAAAAATTATAGTAATTATTTTATATTAAACCAGATCAACACTCATTGTCAATTTGTTATATTTTAGCAATTATTTTATTAACTTTATTAATTTTATTATTCAGAAATATTTACTGTATACAGTATTTTATTTTTTTTATTCAGTTCTGTACTTCTTACATTGGTTATGAAGGAGACCTTTTCTGAGCTATGCACCACTTAATAAGTAACTGGCAAAACAGTGCAACAGCTACACAAACCACATTTAAAGTATAAATTGTTAAAAAATATTTTTCTGTGTGTGTATATGAAGATGAAAGCAAAGCATCAGTAGATATGACATCAACCACAGGAAGCTCATTATAGAACATTGTGGAATAAGAAGACAAAAAAAGGTGCAGAATTATTGGAACAATTCTGCCATGCAAAGCAGTGGTTTATGTAACTTTTAACAAAAAGACCGACGTAATGAAAGTGATTCCTGCTTTCTTAGAGATACTGTATCATGTGGTGTAATTCTGACAGCATTTCAATGTTGGTCCTTTTCCTAAAAATATTGGAACAAATATTCAGCTCAGTATTATCATGGTACTTTTTAAGTCCTACTATGTCTTGTTTTATTGAAGTACTGATTGCTACAGTACATTCAAAAGCAGTAACTCTGTAACCCAGTAACTCTGTGGAGGCTAGCTACTTTTGTGTACTTCTCTGTTAACTTCTTTAAATTATAATTCTAGATTCTAGTTTTCTCCATTCTGGCAACTTAATCTACATTCTTTCACAATTTCCAGTTCACAATAATTAATGCATGCTTGAATTCATTGCATTATTACTAATGGAAGGTACAGAACATGGCAAACAATCATCAGTATTTACAACATGCTCAGAGACCTACACTTAACTGAAAGTATTATCTTTTGTTGCTCAGTGTAATATTATATAACTAATATTTATAATAGAACACACTTCTGTCACTGGAAATCATCATAAAAACGTAAGAAATGGTCACTTAAGCTTACCCTGAAGAAGGGTAGTAAATCTGATAAACTGAAGAGTGTAAAGTACTGTAGTACACATGTGCTGTAGCTAGTCTGAGACGTTTAAGAGTGTCATTAGTCAACTCTGGTTACACAAAAGAGACATTGATGCTGGGTATAAATCTTCAGGAGCTAATCCTGGAAGATATATGGCAAACCTGACAATAAATATTTAAGAGACAATGCACTAGATTATCTTTAGACAATTGCAAACCACTCTCAATACAAAGTCAGTGAAGCCTATGTGTCCCAATAGTCAGTGTGCAACCAACTCCATTTGATTTTAAAGCCAAGAGACTGGTACAATTGTCACCTTCATCCCCTAAACATGCAACGGTAATTTACAAGTCCATCTTTTACTTTGATGGTCTCTGATTCACTATTGTACAAGGAAAACAACAGTATAATCTTGTATACAGAGGCTTTGTAAAATCATTGTCAAAGTTGTGGTCACACAGAGGTCTGCATCTTTGAAAAGAGGGATTGCGTTATTCAGTGATCTGTTTCCTTAACATTACCACTGCATAGTATCTCTGTGTTCAGGTACAGTATGTTTTCTGTTCACCTTTAGAGATAAACAGTTTACTTTAACAATATCTTTAACTTCAGCTTTTAAAAAAAAAATAATGCCCTCTTCATATATTTAATCTCTCTGATTATTAATTTTGATAACTTTTTTAAAAGAAAATGAATGAGAGAAACTACTATTTTTGTTTAGAAAACTGCCTCTTCTAAAATACAGCTGTGCTGTGCTGCCCTCTTCACTTACAGTAATATCCATAGACTGTCACGCTAGGAGACCTGCAGACGCATTGGGCAACAAGCTCTGGTTGCTAGGCAACAAATTATATCTGTTGCAAAATCTAATTTGTACCTTGTCCGTATGATAAATATGCTTGCTGGGTTTCCAGCATGTAATGTGACACATTCCTTTCAAAATGTTCATGTGTACGTACTTTTACACACAAATATTATTGTGAGGTATTTTTTGCCTAGCAAAATATTAAATTCTACCAAATGTTTCTGAAGGATAAATGATCTATGTTCTTAACAAAGGCAGTGTAACCAATACTTTGCTCTTTCCAAGCTTAGCAGACTCTATTAATTCTTAAAAAACAAACCAATATGGATAGCCGAATCATACTGATAAATTAATTTTTTGAGAATAGAAAAGGGACCTGAATTTTATTCAAGGCTCACTCTCACGTAAAATAACCAATGCCAAATGTTCTTCACAACTCTTTGTATCACAAAACCCAGTAAAAATAAATTTTAACCTTCTGATGAGTGTGTACCTCTTTTATAAAAGACTGCAAAACCAAAAGGATAATAATGAGACAGTTATAATACAATATAATACAATTGTAATTGAAAAAAAGTCAACACCAATCATTGTGTTTATATTTTGCTAAACACTTGCTAAAAAGATGAATAGTTTTGTCAAATGTTAAATGCATTTATTGGCATTTAAATTCTACAGAAGTGATTCATACAGTATATGAATTCAATATTACAGATAGTAATACATGTACAAAAATATATTACTTTTTTATATTAATATAATTTTATATGAATATATCATCATCAGAAAATTGTTTAAAAAAAACACTGCCTCATCAATTGTGTATTGAATAACCAGTATTATGAATGAATGAATACTTGAATGAAGTATTCTCCACACTGTAGTTTCTCAGAATAAATTCCTAGTAGCTATATAAAAATCCCTATAGTTTATTCAACTAAGTGATATATAGTTCAACTGTCTTACATTTTTCATATGATGGGCATATTGCAATTAAGTTTAAAACAAAAATGAAAAGAGAAATAAAAAAATTCAAGATTAGTATTCAAATACCATTAACAACAAAGATATCGTTTGTCTCTTTAAAATACTGATGTGCTGTTGATGACAGTGATAGGGTTAGGGTTAGGGATATATATATAGGGTTATATATATACAGTACATGTAGTCATTATAATTAATAATTACTACTAAAATATGCATCTACCTAATTACTTCTATTACTTATATTACTATGTCATATTACTTATTTTATATTTAGTTACATTCCGGTTCCATGAGCAGTGTAATTTATTCAAACATAGGAACTCACTCAAAGCACTTTGTTCTCTTCTCTATAAAAATAAGGTGTGATATGTATCACACAATAAGAAAACAACATACTATTTTGCTTTTCACACCTCTTTTATCTCACATGTGATTGTCATCTTTGCAATTGCACAAATTCAGAAAATTATATTCTGCTTTGGAGCAAAAAGCTTTGAAAACCCCTGTTTACCTTTAAGAGATTCTTGACAGGTCAGACAACCTTATGCAATATACAGAAAACTGAGGCAACTTCTGTTACTGAAATTAAATATTTTGAGGTGAAAACCAGTTATGTTTTACTTACAGTATATATATTGTATAATTGTGTTTTAACCTCATTCCCTGCTAGTAGTTAGGCTTTAGACAGAGAAAGTGACGAAGATACAGCTTTTAACTAGACTGTGTTCTGATAAATAACACTGCAGACCAGGGCTAATCAGCTTCTGGCTAGAATCCAGTAGTTTTAAATAATCATTAAGAACTATGAAGAAAGGATAGTTGGGTCACCTCAAGCCTTTATTGGATTAAACCAGCCCTTCTTCAAGGTATAAAACCATTTATGAATTATAAATTGCAATTTATGTATGTTAAAAGGCTGGATTGCAGACTGAGGACTTGAGATGAATATAGACACTGTATGATCTATGTCACAAAGAAATAAATCACATTGTTTGCTCATTTGTTCCAAAGAATAGTGAACATTCTGTGTTTTGCAATGTAATTGCTGTTTCCATCAAAAGTAAAAATGCACCTAATAAATACAAGGGTGACAAACACTCCAAAATGTTTTACAATAGGATGTCTGTTTAAAAATTAAAAAAGCCTCATTATTATTAACTGCACTAGATTCTTTATAAGACCTTTGCTGCATGCAATCTCAAAGGCACAGTTCTGAGCAGCATTGTAAAAATGAGTATTGACAGCATGTCCTAATGTTTTCACTGGTCAAGATTATTAGAATATGCAAAACAGAGTTGTAATGGTTTATAGTAAGAATGAGATAGTTGACTTTCCAGCTACATAATAATTCATTCATTAATTATGAATCCCTGTACAAGTGTACCTTAGGTTTCATATCTGAAAAGGAGATTTTAAGTACTTTTGTATTTGCGAATTTATCTAACTTTAAATTTGGCACTGATCAAACTTGATTAAATGTTTTCAGCTGTACCTGATTTGAGATGAGAGATATGCCAAATATAAGTATTTTTGGTAACACTTTAAAATATCACTTTTTAAAGTGATTACATATGAGGTAAAAAGAAAATAAGGAGTTATTATAAAAAGCACTTTATGTCACACTGTTTTGTGTGGAATATAAATAAACAACCCTAATCCCCATTAATTAAACATGTACAGCCACTTATTGTACTATAAACTATTGCCCAATTATGAAATTCTTAAAAGAATAGATACCAGATTTTTCTGAAACATTAACAAACTCTTAAGAGAGAATGCCCTTCCTCTTTTGGAATCTGTAAACATCATCATCAAAGGTATCAAGTTTTCTACTGATTCAAAAGATTGATTCATTGTCTTCATTTAATCTATGTTCACAATTTACCTTTAATGAGAGAATAGTTTATTCAAACACTGTCATGTCCTCTATTGACTGAAAATTGTCTTTGTGTTCCTTTCACCACATATACAATGGAGGTTAAAGAAAACTGAGGATCAGGAATGGTGAATTAAGAAAGCACCTATGTTTTGATTTGAGGTTTGCATATACTGTATAAGGTTTTTAAACCTGGAAGCCAGCGATTTCAAGCGATTTCAAGTGATTTTCAAGACTCTGTGCTACAGTAGTTGTGATTAACTCCTAGCAGGAAATGGGTGTGAGGAGATCAAAACCAAATGTAAACTTCCAGAGTTGGATGTGATGGACTGCCAAACACAAGTGACTGTAGTTTTGGCCAGGCATCTGTTTGGTTATTTTGTACTGTGTCTCTTCTCAGGTTGCCTCAAAGCCTCGATACTTGGAGTCCAGGTTCAAACATACAATACATGCATATTTATCCCCGAAGGTACAAAGAGTGGAGATGGGTTTTGAAGTGAAGGATGAATTGATTACTAAGTATTCCAAATTGAGGGATAGATAAAATAACTGAAAGAATATAATCAGACATCACTGCCTGCCTTGACTATCTAACAAAGTGCAAAATGCAAAAACAGCCAATACCAATACCAATAAACACTGACAACATAACTTCTTAGCCTACTTTTAGTAACCTATGAAATATGACTATTGCTTAAATCAGGAATTCAGAAAAAATAAGGGCTTTTGCATTTTGATGTCTGCACCCCAGGTATTTAAAATCATCTGTACTGGATTGTATATCATTCTAAAGCAGCTATTTTTACTAACAAAGAAATAATACTGGTTTAGTAATATTCTTTCCTCTGAGATAACTTCATTTTTCTCTCTGAAATATTCATCACTGCAATAATATTTTCCAGTTTGGCACAAAATTTCCAAGAACAGCTTCTGGATTTTTGTCTTTGTTCAATAGCCATTAATCAATACTATTGGTTTGTTACCATGGAAACTGTGAATACTATGTCTTCCCTCATTACCTTAGCCAAGGTCTCTGATCTCACAGTAGTAGTGAAAAATCTGACTTACTTTTAAGAGCTGAGCCTTGGAAGCAAGAACATGCACACAGATTTCAAGAAAGCAAATCATGTCACATGCCAAAGGTCCTTATTGTTATGTTAATATCACAGTTTCTAAATCATATAAACAATTGGTATATTCACAATTTACTAATTCCCTGTTAAAAACTGTAACATTGTTGATAATTTTTTGTAATTATTATTACAAAATCATTGTTGTATTATTTAATGCAGTTACAGTATGTAATAGCTAGTGTCTTTTCCTGCAATCTGTTCACTGAGAGACCATACTACTGAATCGGAGAGAAGCACCATAACAAAGCAGGCTGAAAAGCACAAGTGAAAGCCAAACACACTGACAATTCACAATTATCTGTCCTGTTACTGTTGATTTGAAAAGCAGGGTGTGAAACAAAAAAATAAAAGCAGTATAAAAGCCAGTACAACCTGCCAATGCTTCATTTATCATATTCCTGTTCACCTGGTTACTGTTTTATGTTCATCTTATCAACCTGATGAGAACTAAATGGATACAAAAATTCTCAGTCTTGTCCAGGAGAACATGCTGGTCACTTTAATAGTTTTCTTGTATGCTTTGACACAGCAGTTTTCGCTTGAGTGTTAGTTTTCGGTACTCACGGTGATTGTGGTTTCCTTGTTCTGTTTCCTTGTGGGCGAAATGGACCCCGGGCTCTGTGAAGAGAGACAAGAGGCATCGTCAAAGCTGCCCTCTGTATCAGACATTTTTAGTACGTTGTAGGGAGTGATGGGTGCTGTTGTTGCTGCTGCTGTTGTTTATTCTCAGCAGCAATGTCTCTGTAGCTCAGTCAGGTTCAGTTGTAGTCGTGTGATAAGGTTGACTTCAGTTAAGCTGTCACCATGTCCTTAGGTAATCAAAAGCAAGACAGTGGCAGAGAAGCCTTCTGCATCCCCAGGCATCCATACTGTGCCCACTGAAGCAATACATGGGCTGTATTAGGCAAGAAGGATTTATCTCCACGGCATTTACCACACCTCCTTTCCCTCTGGAAAAAAAAAGGAAAACCTAAGCAATCTAGGCAGGGTTCTGTGTATGTAACTGCCTGTGATTACTCCTACATTAATTATGATTTGAAACCAAGATAGAGCACTGGAAGAGAATGCATTTGTCTGCTTTTGCAAAGGATAGCAAATCTCTTGAAAACAGCTCCTCGGTTACATCATATGATTTGCTTCCCAAATCGGGTGGGGGTTTATCTCCAAGGACAGCTCCAGGCATGTTATTATCTTTCACCTTTAATGGTGACATTACTCTAGAGCCTGCTTGGAGTGCTGTGCATGTGATCCATGGTAATTCAGAATCAAATGTTGCCTGAATTACAAGCATTATATCAGTTAACTAACTTATTTAACTGTAATTATAGTGATGAAAAAGGTTTGAAAATAAATATACAGTAATGCTAATCTTGTAATAAACTGCTCTTATACTTAATATTCTTTTTACCTTGTTTTGATATAATTCTCTATATAAATGGAAGCCAGAGCTCCTCACATTTCATTTTAAATGTAATTGGTAGGCAGTTCTGCAAGGGAACATAGTATACTAGTACAAGAAGAAACAGCCCTGAAATTTTCCTTGGTAAAGGCCCTGAACTAAACAGTAGATGAGAAAATGAGAGATGGTAGAAATGAAGAAAAAGACAAAACAACATGCCTTTTTATTTAAAGGTCAACTACATAATCAGTAGAACTGACCTTATACAGTGGAGATCACTTTAGTTTAAATTGGAACATCAGTGATGAAAACTTTCTAAACACTGCCATCATGACAGAGTAGTGCTAATACCACATAATCCAGAATCATGTTAAAATATCTTTTAACTATGATAGACAAAAAGGATGCCAGATTTTAATCTTTCCTATAGTGTGCTTGATTTTTAAGAGAAACAAAATGAGATTTGCATTTTATTGCATTTTATTGCCACTTTTTAGACAATTTCAGTGACTTAACAAAAGGTATGAGGTATAAATATACTGTATAAGGTTATTAATTATCGTGAATGCATGCCATTATATATATATATAGCAGACAACTACTTAAACAACTTTAAAAAAAGAAAACAAAATGGAAAGAACCAAATTGTGCTTATAGATGCAGTTACAGTAAATACACTTCAGTAGTTTTTTAGGAAGCTAAAAGTACAACAAAATATTACATACAGTAGACAGAAAGCAGCAGTATATAGTATTAAGGACAGCATTAAAGTACATTGTAGTTTACTCTTTTGAAATAGAAGCAAAGCACCTAGAACCCTCTGCCACATGAATAGTAGCAGAATGTTCCTCATTAAGCACTTTGATCATCCTACCTGTTGGTCACTGCTGCCTTTCCTTAATGACACATGTGGCTGATCTAACTGGTGGATGGGACTTCCCGTTGTGTGGTATCCATTAACTGCAAAGGATAAAAAATGAAAAGAACACTGAAAAGATAAATGGCAGGGGCTTGGGATGGCCACTCTGTAATGGAAGCTGCTGAAAAGTATAAATAGGAAACCTAAAATGGCATATAAGCCTCAGTGGGAAGCTAGAGAGAGGTAGTATTGCTGTAATGACCAATGCTCTTTGGCATCACAGCTTGAGCAAACAAAACTTAAATATTATGCTTAGTATCTGTACCAGTGTGCCATGTGATAAACGTTTTTTTTATTCTTAAAGCACGGCTGAATAAGACGTGTTGCCATAATCCCAACTCTTAACCAACCAGTTATAATAAGTAAAGGTTGCAGACCAACAGAATCATCATAAAAATGTGTTACTAGAGAAAGGCATTTTCAATTAGGGAGGGTGGTGCTAACATTGACAAGTTATTTCCAGCCATCTAAATTTTTAATGCTTGAGTGTGTTATTGCTCATTATTACATATACTTTATATACAGTATTTAAATCTAGTTTCTAGTACTTTGTTTCTTACATGCATAATTTCTTATGTGTTCCAGAATTGAACCAATAGTCCCAGCACTGCAAGGCAGCAATACTAATCCCCGCCCTACATTCAAACACGGCCTGAAGGAATGTTAAGAAAAAGATATTTTTCTTGAACTGGACTTGGAAAAAAGCTGTTCGAAATAGCCACACTCTTAGAAAGCTTAGCATCATATTATTGCATTAAGTAAGCGCTGTAAACTCTTAGCTTATTTGGATAATTTAGGCCTTATAATCTTTTAAAAAGAATTTCCCTATGGAGAAATCCCTAGGCAAAAATGAAAATGAAAGCTGTTGAGTTTTCACTGGCACACATTTCAATCTCAAAAGTTATAAATATTTATATCATATTCAGCATAAGATTAAAAACATCCAAGTAATCAGGGTCATCTATTCAGTATGCATTTCCATATGAACGCTTCCCAAAATGTTTTTCATTTTTGCATATACAGTATTCATTGTGTATTACAAAAATACGTTAGTAAATTAGACGCATAATAAATCAGCAAAATTAATGAGAAGCACTGAGTCTGCCAATTTACCTTTAAAGGTTCCTTTGCCTCATGAATGCATGTACAACACAATTATTTAAACACAAGGAAATCAGTAAAGACGCATTTTTTATAACTACAACCTACCGAAAGTGCATTTAAGAATTGCTTCATTCTGTTCTAAAACAGTTACAAAATATCCAACATCACTGACTATGCTTCTAACAGTAATAAAATTAACAATGATGATGATAATGAAGCAACAATAGTGGCAGTGTGTTTGGAACTCTGCTTTAGAAATTAGTTTTCTGATTGTTATTTTTTGGAGACATGAAATCAAATCTTCAAAATTCAGTTTGGTCAATCTTTAGTTAGAGAAAACTAGTTTTCTTTACCACCAATTTACCAAAACGACACTGGAAAATGGAATAAAATATTTTCTGTTTTAGTACTTGGATATTAATAATATACACTGCATATTTTCTAGAGTGATTAGTTCTGTTGCAATTCCTCCCCTATTGTTATTAAAAATGTGTTATCTGTGTCTTCCCTTATTATTTTATCATTAAAAATATTTCAGATGCTAATCTTTTCCCACTGTAAAGAATATTTACCGTCTTCCATCTTCTCTGTGAGCTGAAATGAGAACTGAGATCTCTAAAGTACATTTTCAGTTTTTATTTTATTGGAGACATATGAAGTAAAAATGAATAAATAACACTATCTGCTCTGACTTTACAGAGAACTTCAACATATTTCTGCAGCAGTCCTCTTTTTGCGTGCCAGAATTCCCATGGGATACCATCTAATTTCTTTTTCAAGATCCTGGATGGAGAGTAGCATGCATAGCAATATCATGGTAATGATAAATCCCATTATCTTTTCAAATAAAGCAAGTTGGCAGCCATCATAATAACTCTCGTCTACCAGCCAAATCTCACCCCTAGTTCATTTGAAAAGAGAGAATAACTGGTTTTGAATACTAAGAAATGCTGGTGGACATTCTATGTCAGAAGTAGACAAATTCAGTGGAAAAGTGGGGGTACCTTTTTTTCATAAAGGTATTCCATGATAAAAATAAACAGCAGAAATATAAATTCAGTAGTTTGCAGTGTAAGGATATACTTTATGTTAAGTCCATGATTATAAAAACTGTCAAAGAAATGAAAAAAATGAAACAGTGATTTATTACCATCATGGTACACTGAACGGCACAGTAGCCATGGAGGGAGAAATGGCAATGTACATTATACTCCAACGAGTCACCTTTTGTGTCTTTACATGGACATCAATTCATAAAGATCTGAAAATGTATCTCAAAGAGAACTTCCAAAACAGAGCTCCAACATATACAGGAAACTAAAATTTTTTGTTCATTGGAGGTCACAGATTTTTCATTTATACTACTATAAAGCTACAAAAATAGATTTAGGACAGAACAAAATATACTCCCTTTACAGATATATGTTTTAAACAGTATTCAACTGGCTAAAATTAGAAGCAGGAAATCCCACTGTCTCTGTGGAATTCCCAGCTATGCTGTCATGGGGGAAAAGAGCCCAGAAGCAGGAACATTATCAGTTCAACCAATCTGCCCTCATCTGAGACCTTCAAAGAAGGACACACCAAGAATCTCCTCCCTCTGAGACACTGTCACACTGCTGAAGAATAGCTATTCTCATCATAGACCACTGAATATGTGAAGTCACAGTGGTTATCCTGCAATGGGCTATGTGCTGATGCCTTGGACACTCCTAATGCCTTTTTTTCCTCAGTAAGGAATGTTTCCAAGGATTTGAGACTGGACATGAAAATAATCTTCTCCTTCAATAAAAAAGTTATAGTAACAGGGAAACATGATCAAAACAACACACTTTTTCCCCTGGAACTCTAGAAGGAAATATATTTAAGTCTAACCAACAGGAGCCACATTTTTACTTAAGGAGTCAGGAACATGATACTCAACTAATTTGCTGATACTGACTTCCTTCAAGACATGGCTGAATGCACTCCTAAACCTCTACCAATGAAACAGGCTAGATAGACGGAATGCCCTCCTCAGAATTGTACTTTTTATGGTTTTAGATAAACTCAAGAATCTGTCAAGAAAGCCCTTGGAAAACGGCAAAGGGATCTTCTGGATTTCATTACACTGAATTGTATTAATCCTGATAACGCTTAAATATTCTGAGTGAGAAAGGACTCCAGTACCAATGTGGGGGCCACTGCTTTACAAAAATCTACACACTAGGTTAATCGGAGGAAGAGGGCTGTGTTGAAGTGATGGTATTTGACAACATAACTTCTTTTAATGAATCTTTCTTTTACTGAATCCTTTTCCATAGGCATAGATATTCTGAGTTCAAAAAGCAGAGGAACAAGTAAATAAAATGATTAAGTACACAGCCATACCTGCCTAAAATGATTAAGTACACAGCCATACTTGGTCATACCTGCAGGTACAGAGTTCTTCTGTGACAGTGGGCTTTTTGGAGTGCCAGGAGTGCTGGATGGTCGTTCCCATGTAGTTTCTGCAAGATTAGAGAGAACAATTAAACACGTTCTCACCACTGAAATGTGAATGATAGAAAAGCAGCACGAAGGATGAACACAAGATTAAATCCAAGCTCCTGTCCTCTTGTCAGAAGACCAGAACCCGGCTCCCAGAAAAAGATTTAAGAAAAAAGGAAAAATAGGTCAAACATATAGAAACAGCAAATAAAATCAGCCCTGCAAGGAAAAACTCTCTCTTGGTTTTGTTTTTAAGGTCAAAGTCAAAGTCTGAGATAGATAATATAAAGTACAGGGGAAGCTGTTCATTAACATTATCAATACTGTATCTCTGAGTAAACTTGTCACAATACAATTAATATTCCAAG
Source organism: Lepisosteus platostomus (assembly GCF_059453375.1). NCBI lineage: Eukaryota > Metazoa > Chordata > Actinopteri > Semionotiformes > Lepisosteidae > Lepisosteus > Lepisosteus platostomus. The sequence continues at coordinate 38,444,160 of NC_142621.1, forward strand.
ATAGCCAAGCTTGACCAATGTAGAAAAAACTAAAGTTTCATTTTTTACAGCATCTAAGCACTTAATATTGTATGTCTAATATTAAGTGCAAAAAATATGCAAAAAGGTGCATATTTGCTTAGAGACTACTATGAAGAGATTATTATTTTCCTTGTTTTTTTTATAATATGCTGCAGTAGCTGAGAAAGGTTAGTCTCTTGCACTATTTTTCTGATAAATAATGCACATACAAGCGGAGTGCTCTGAACCTTTACATTAAATTGCAAGAAGTATAACACCCACTTACATGACATTGATTTTTGAAAAGAATAGAAAGTATTCTGTGAAGCTGGAAAGGGCCTTGAAAGGCAGTTAATTGGTGTGCTACCCTTGAGTTCTTTTTTCTTTCCTTTATTCACAATGGGGTTTCAATGGTAGACAGAAATGAACATTGCATTCAGATGTGAAAGGCAAGCTGTTTAAATCATTACATTAATTAGATATTTTAAAACATATTCAAGGACTTAAGCAGCAGCTGGAAAAAAAACATTTGGTATGAAAGGGGGCATAATAACAATAATAATAGTAATAACACAGTTGTACTATTTTTACAGCTGTATTTAATAACTGTCTAAATTGAGAACAATAACACTGGGCAATCACAGCTACCTTGCATACAGTAATTAAAGTCACCCTGACAAAGTATCTAATTGGTTACTTGAAAGACCTCAGTGAATTAGAGGACACTGTACTCCATATATTCATTACACTACTACAAAAATTGCTATAATTGTTTCAGTTTTAAATCTCCTTCTATCAAGTATCCCTTTTACTGTGTTTTGCTGGATGGATCAACTACTGTTATGAATTATTCATTTGAATTATTTTCAGAATTTAAAAAACTTTATTCAAGTGTAATAAATCATAAATCTTTATTGTTAATTCTTGCAGAACAAGAAAACATGCTTCTTTGTGAATGTGAATACGCTTACACTCGTGTTTTAACAGACTCTAGAATGAGGTCAATCATGGAACAGCCCTCTAAATTAGAAAACCACCTATAAATCATTAATATGCAAAATGTCGATTTTGCATATTTTATTACATTTTTAGCATTCTCCTTATACATGGATGAACAAAATCTTGGGAACCGAATGCCAAATAACATTCCAAAGAGAGCTTGATTCATTGTTTATAGATTTCTGGAATGAAATGCAATTATCCAATTGTATTTGTGAACAAAAGATGGCATTTCTGCAAGATAAAAAAAATCTTCACTAAAGACTAATGTTTCCCACTAAAATGTTTGTGACACAAACTTATATTAAAATATTTATGCCAATAATAACACATCCTTCTATTAAGAATTTATTTCTATAATAACCATATTTTTTCTAGTGAATCTCCCATGAAAGTGAAGCAGACTGAACATCCTTGGCGAGATTTTACTAACAGATGAGAAGTGGAATAGGCAGCAGATGTTCCTTGTTTTCTGCTATGCTGTAATCTTTTCCAAGTTTTTTTTATTATTTTAATACGTCTTTCTTCAACACTTCACCATATCATAAACACTTCATGTGAGTTCTCATTTAGTCATTAATAAAAGGATGAAATATTTACATTTACTTTCAAAAGATCTATTGTACATCTATACTGGATTTGCACAAAGTAAGCAGTATATCTATATTTCAGCTATTTCAGATAGCACCTTCTTTATGCTGTACATACTTTTCAGTGCACGTTTCAGAAATTGCAAAGTATTTCACATGTAACAGAGTAACAGAGTAATGCTCTGAATTTATGATGGTCTCCCAGGCTTTTTGCAAATATGACACTTAATATGGGTAATATGCAAAAAGATAATTCCTAATGCAAGAAATTGTAAAGGGTTAATAAAGTAATGTTATATATATATAAAGTTACAAGATTAGTGGTCAAGTAAATGTTTGTTTTGCGCAAAGTTGTTTATTTGTAATTACATGGAAAAACAGTGTTTTCAAAACATATTGTGACACATGAAATACAGAAAGCCTGTGATCAGTGTAGGTGGCAGTTTAACTTAATGTCACAACTCCCTTAATACCCACTGCCTTGGAATTTTTACCTCATATCCATGCAAGAAAAGTCATTGTTGAGTCTGATTTCTGAAGCTAAAGTACAGTATATCAAAGCTTATAAAGGCCTACAATAGATCAGAGTTTCAAATCAGACAGCTGCAAAATGTATATTAATAAAACAGGAACACTCTTCCAAAATGTTGTGGCCAAGGATTCTGAGTTACTCAGCTATATTTTTGAAGCAGGGAAAAGCCTGGCGAGGATCAATCCTATGTTATTGATTCTCAAATAAATAAGTTACTACCAACCATACATTCAAGAGGGACCCTTAAGGACTCCCCTTAGTTGTAACCTTTCTAAGATACACCATGTGATAGCATATTCCTGATTGGCACAGGCTTATCCAAGACGAAGTTGATATGAATTTTTGAATTTGCAATTAGTCACTGGCAAATGGTTCAAGGTTTTGACGTACTCTGGGTCAGTGTAACTAGAAATATCAGCATTGCCAGATTCTGAGACTATACGTTTTACATTCCAGGATTAATTCCAGGATTAATATAACACTGGGTGCATAAACTGGTAACCTTAATATTTCATACTGTTAAACTATCATTTCACAGAAGCAACTTTCAATGTCACTGTTATCAATGTTAATCCTCACTCAAGAGTCCCTTTGGTTTTATTCAGCATAAATGAAGATAAAACGAAGAACTGAAGATGTACCAAGTCAAAAGGGCTTGGCTGAGGTGTGAAATACTGTACAATCTATCACAAGTGAAAATATGATTTTTTTAATCAAAGCATTTCACTTGACCTTATCTTCATCTGGCTTTCTCATAGATACTTTGTCCTCAGTTTTCTGAGATCTATAAATTGTCCTATACTGAAATGCAACAAAATAATTCACAACAGCAACCGACAAATGGCTATCTTTGTTCCTGCCTAGTAATCACAGCATGAAATCCTAAACACTGGCACCTGCACATATCCATTTTTTAAATATTTACAGCATGCAAATATGCAAATTAGACTGCTCATTGAGTTTTTGTTCAGCTCAGAAACAAAAGTAGTACTATAGACTCAATGAATGCGGTACGCTCATATAAAGAATGAGTGTAATTTTATCAAATATGCAGAGAAACCATTTAAACAATAAAAAGCCACATTCTGAAGTAAAAAAAAAACTCCAGTATTTAATGTCAGAGATTCTTGGAACCAAATCAAACAAGTGCAGAAATTGGGCACAATCAGAAAGAAGGACTGTAAGTACTGTATATCTGTGGTGGTAAAAAAATGTTCTTTCATGTAGATGCAAAATAGAAAATGTTCCATCTACTGTACAGTATATGAAAGGACAATTTGTATAACATTTATATTTCAGTCACCAAGGATTACGTTTAAAATGTTTGGAAATATTTTGAAGCATTTAGAATTAGAAAAAAGTGACAAGGATGCAACATAATTATGGAAGGCTTATCCAATACTGAATTAAAAATCAGTGTCTAATTCTATAGCAACTTAGTGTACACTACAGAAATTCTTAAAAATATATGTTTTACATTCCAGAAACTGGATAAGAAACACTGGGTGCATAAACTGATAACCTTAATACTTCATACTGTTAAACCATCATTTCACAAAAGCAAAATTCAGTATATCGTTAGAAATCACATACAAGTTTGGGGTTTTGAATAATCATTTCACTGATTGACTAAAACCGCTCCGTCAATTCCTGATTTTCACCAGTTTTGTAACCCCCCATTTGTAACAATATGTACACATGAACTCTACACAGACACAAAACTATACTGATCAGATGAGAGAAAAGACCATACTGTACCACTCTGCTCATAGTCTTTTTTGTTCAAGATGGGGAAAATGTCAATTCTTAACTGAAATTACAGTTCTTTGCAATTTCAGTTCTACTGTAGAACTTTACAGTTCAGCAGAGTTCTGTAAAATTCTGTAGAATTCTACAGAATTTTACAGAACTCTACAGAAAATTTCAGTTCTAAACTGAAATTACAGGGCTGGTTACAAAGCAGAAATATTTTTTGTAATGTGTCAACCAGAATTATGAACAAAATTCTAAATGAGGTTTTACAAGTGCATTGTATAATTGAAGAACAGCCTGCTTTACCGAGCTGGAGAGTTCCAAATGGTATTTCTTCTATGTTTCACAAGGCTTAGATAAAAAGGCAAGCTATATAATGAGTGAATGCCACCCATCGAGAATGATAATTCATCATCATCCTTTTATTACAGGCTTTTCCACATTTTCTTTATCCCTGGATCATTTACCTATGTTTCCCATCTTCTGAGTCATGTAAGGAGAGCTGAGATTCTCAGCTAAAAAGCTCCTTGTATTTGTTTCAAAGTGTGAAATGGAATAACAAGGCCTTTATATAAGTTCTACAGTATAAGACATGATTTCAACCACTGATTCTAATAATACATAACAATATCAGTCTACAGTATGTACTATATGTAATAAAACAATGCAATAAAAAGAACATACAGTATAATGCAATTTTATGTTCTTGAGATAATACTGCGTAATGAAATCTGACAATAACTCCTTTATTTTAAAAATTGTAATAAATGTCTTCTTTACCAAACAAACAGACATTTGTACTTAGAATTGTTTAAGTTCAAACTACCTTAACTGATTTATCATTATGTTCATCCTGATTCCAAAGATTAAATTTATCTAAGACAGGCATTTCATTTCTTAAAACTTGGCAGGTGTGAAATCTCACTATTGGCAGAAAATATTAGATAATGTTTAAGTTGGAGATTTTTTTTTCATTTGCATAATAAATTAAAAATGGAAGGCTGGCTCCCTAAGTATTTTTGGCTTCCTGATTTTGGAGATTTAGCTTAAAGCTTTAGCAATGCCTATCTTATTTTAGCATTGCTATCACTGTGTTTTGATCCAGATGGGACTTGCAGACTTATTTATGTATAAAGCTGGCTTCATAATTAATTTCCTAGGAATATTGTCTTGGGAAAATGGATAAAGTAAACTACTCTATGTGCCTTTTGTCAGAGATCTGTTTATTGTCATTAGGCAACATTAAATAGGTTATAACAGAAACCTTATTTTATACAGCACCTTCCATAGAACATCATAGAACATTCAAAGCACTGTGAAATATAATGAAATAAACATGTACCTGTATACATAAATAAAAAACTGTAAATTAAACCTTTACTCCTTGTGAAGCTTGTGGTGGTCACAGGTGGGGCAGAGTAGAACAGATTCCCCAGCAACAGTCTACAGCTCCTCCTGAGGGACACCCAGACGTTCCCAGTTCAACCGAGAGTTATAATTACTCTGGTCTCCGACTCTTCCCAGTTGGTTGTGCCTAGTAAACCTCAAGCAGGAGCCAACTAGAGGAATACGTGCTAGATTCACCTCAATCCATGGGAGTAGCAACTCCAGTCCAAGGTCCTCCTGGACTGTTGCGCTCCTCACCCTGTCATGGAAAGTAAGTCCAACATCCCTACGGAAAAACACTGTTTTCTCCACTTTCGACCCACAATGTCATTCTTTCAGTCATTACCCAAAGCTTGTGACCATAGATAAGGATGGGGACGTAGATCCACAGGAAAAATGAGACCTTCATCTGAAAACTCAGCTCCTGCTTCACCACTACAGTTCAAGAAAATGTCAGCATTATTGCAGCTACTGCACCGATCTACTCATTAAGATCACTGTCCCCTCTGCCCTCACTTGTGAACAAAACTCCTCTACATGGGGCAGCTATTCCCCCCTCACCTGAAGAAATCTGTCCACTCTTATCTGGGAGAGAACCATGACCTCAGATTCAGACGTGCTGATTTCATCCTGACTGCGTCACACCCAGCAGCAACCTCTCCAGCGCATGCCGGTGACCACAGTCAGGTGAGACAAAGAGGACAACATCATCCACAAACAACCGAGATGCAACCCTCAAATCCCAAACCTGGATACAGTGCAAACCACGATCACATACAGGAGGGGAGACAAGAAGCTCCCTTGGCAACGTCCAACTCCCACCTTGAATGGGCTTAACTTAATGCTAGGATTGTGGGCACAACTCTCACTCTCAAAATACAGTGACCAGATGGCATGCATCAGTAGCTCTGATACCTCATACTCCTGCAGCACATCCCACAAGATTCCCCAAGGGATACAGTCGTAAGCCCTCTCCAATTCCACAAAGTATGTGTGTACAGGGATGGCAGACTCCCATGCCCCCTCACATATCTGTGCAAAGATAAAGAGTTGGTCTGACATAAGTCTTTCACAATTAAAAACTGCATCTTACTTGTGGTTCTTGAAGGATAACTGTAATCTTCACATCTCATAGCAGCAGAAATAGATCTGTTTGGCTGGTCTGATCACGCCTAATCTGGTGCTGGCTTTATGTTACGAGGATCCCCATTTTAAGAAATGAGAACACAATTTATTACATCTTGCTTCATTTTGAAGAGTGCAAAGTTGTTCTGCAGGTAGGACAGTGGTGACATAGTTAGCTCTGTTGCCTCACAAACATAATGGTGTTTAATTATGACCTTGCTAGTCTGTTCACAGGGGAGTTTTTAAACTGGTACTTTGGTCTCCACAAATCTCTCACAAATATTTAGGATAGGTTTGACTGTCAGTTTCACTTTTAGGGCTTGATCCCTCATTCCTCAGCTCTGCTTTCAGGCTTGAGGACACGAATAGCTAGAGACAGAGGGGTATTCTCTATTCAGTTATAGTGAATATACAGTACCTGTTTATGGAAATATGATAAAAGATTTATGATAATGATAAAATATGATTGAATTTTCAATAGCTGTTTTGTTATCATTATAACATAATGAATTATGTTCATTATGTTAACTCATTATGTTTTAATGATAACAAAACAGCTACCTTGATTCAAGTAAAACCAACAGTACATTTTCTAAAATTTGTCATTAAATGAACCGCACTGGTTGCACTTTCCTCAGATAACTGTACTGGTGTTCACTTAAAAAAATATTTGTGTTGCACTGTTTGTATGACAGTCTGTGCTTTATGTTCTAAAGCAAAAACAATTAACTTTTCTATTTTGATAAACATTTCAAGGACAGTTAAGAATATACATTTTTTAGGGATTAAAGTGTGTTCTCTGAAAACAAATACAGGAAATCAGTTTAAGAAAAAAACTCAGGAGAGCATCACATTTGAAATGTATTTTGTGTGGATTGAAAAATTTGATTGCAATGGTTTTAGCAGTTAATTGCAGCAAGGGGATGACATTTCAGATCATGGGAAAACTTAAGTACTGATGGGGAAGATTAAAAGTGGCCTCTGTGGGATTAAACACTACCCCCTGGCCTCCTCCTCTGACAAGGCCTGTAAAAGAGGGTCAATCTGTAGTGCAGCCACATTCCCTAAGGTAACATATTGTAAAAAAAAAATATTTTATGCTTGATACAAATGTAAAGATTTTCTTGTTTTGCTTGTTTTTTAAATTTAACTAAAATGAAAACTTTAAACAAATTATATAATGTCCAAAGTAAGTCCTCAATGTACAGTACAACCTAAAAATGTCTCACAGTCCATTGTTATGAATGCCTAAATGTGTTTGCTGGGTTCTCTAGTTTTAAGTGTTTTTTTAACATTTCTATTGAACAGTGGTTCAGTGGAAGCAGTTTTAGCTTTCTAGACAACAGAAATGCACAAGTGACGTTTATTAACTACTGTGGACACTGTACAGCACAAAATGGAAGTTGCGAGGACAGGAATACCTTCAGCATTTTTATTACAGTGTACTCAGATCTGACCATTCATTATCAAGTTAGAAGGACTGCAGTAATGACCACCAAAAGAAAATATTATGCAGTCAAAGAAAAGCTGACAATTACAAAAAGATTTAAAAGTGGTGAAGCAAAAGCTATTATATTTCTGCAAGCATGGAAATACCTAAGGAATGGCAGGCAATTGGAAGAAAAAAGAAGAAAAAAATCATTAATTTGTAGATTCTATAGCATTTTTTTTAAACAGTAATGTGAATTTATAGAATCAATAAAACATAAGAGAAATATACAACTTAAATAGTGTCTTTAGAGCTTTGTGTATTCATATAAAAAATGAAAGTTCCAGCATTAGGTAAATATTAGTTTCCCTTCTAACACAAGCCAGTTCATGTAAGTGTTAAAGTTGTTCCTCATATATCGTATATGTACTGTATGTTCCGCATGATATTGGGGTTCTACTGTACGGTGACTCTAAAATCTTACGCTGGTTAATACAAAATCCATCAAAGGTCACTTGAAACTTAAAAGCTTTTAAAGAAGTTCTTGATCTAACGGTTAAACATTATAAAACATTATAAAACTTGAGTGATATTGCCACCCGCCCAATAATGACCAGCTTCCCTGATCTCTAGAACCAGAAAATGGAAGCTGCTTTAATTATATTTTTCTAGGATACATTTTGTTTTAATTTACTTTTGGGAAAAACGTTTCCCTGGAATCGTAGTAAGCGCAATTGAGATGTACAGAATACCCAAATGACTGCATAGAAACAAGTTAAATAGCTCAAATAAGCATTAATGACTGTTACTAAGCAACACGAGAAGTAAGTATAATTTCCCCTTAAAACTCATTAATAGAGCAAAATATGGCAGCTTTTATGGAACTGTGTGTAGACAGTGCTTTTTTAATATGTCCAACACAACTGCTTTTAGTCATGTTAAATGGTAGCCATCGCATAAAAAGAAAACTATGTTTCAATTTAGTTCTCTTTATATCATCTGCATTAATGGATAAAGTCCTTTTCAAGATTAACAAACCTCATGTTTTATTAACAACCATATGAAGCATTTGTCTTTATTCAGTTTCGCCCATGGCTTACCACCTTCTGTTCTCATTTGTACCAATTAGCCAACTATCTATTAAAGGAGCTTAAATGTTGCTTACAGCCTGTTGTTCTAACTGAGATGTGACACAAACATGCAGTGCTATTCAGATAAAATTGTATACCTTCTGATATAACATTGCACAAAATGTTTTTATGTCTCAGTGAACATAAGAAAGTTTGCAAACAAGAGGGAGCAATTCGGCTCATTTCGACCATTTGGTAGAATGTAGTCGATGTACAGTACCATTTCCAAATAGATGCTGATAGACAGTTACCAAATTAAAGCTTAAGTAATGCATAATCTCTGTACTATCTGAGGTACTGTATAAACACATTTAGAAGTTAAACCACAAGGCAGAAAGGGTGTTAAAGTCCTATGTCTAACGAGTTTGTCTACACCAGCATGAAGACAACACAGTATGCAATCTGCTCATTGTTAAGAGTTTAAACAAGCCAGTGAGTCAGGCAATAATGTGCTTGTAAAAGTTTTCAAAGTTAAAATTTCAGTGCCTTGCTACATAAGACAACCCATTTCCAGTAGAGAAGCTTCACGCAAATTATGGTCAGAACAGAATACAAGAGCAAGTTTAAACGTTGCTGGGGAAGGTTGGTAGCGATTTTAGTCTCCATCCACTTGGTCTGCTACCGTTGTTGTTGTTACCCTACGTTTATGAGACATTCTGGTAACTACAGTACATCATTGCTTCAGTTTTGTCTTTTTTGCCCTAATTAGAAACATATTGAAAGTGAAAGTATTAACATTTTCTAGTTTTTCTTTTCAAGGAGATGATGACAGCAACAATAATCAGCAATAAATAATGATCACTATAATGATCAATCCTAGATCACAATGAGCATGTTTTAATATGAACATAGATTTTGAATTTCACCCTGTTTTGTTCTTCACTTCTGTTTTTGTAATACCAAAACACCATAGCAATATTTACTGTATTTATTTACAATTATGATTTTCTAGCTAGCATTAGATCTACCTAAATAACATAATCTACTTTCCTAGGCAGAAAGATATTGTGAAGCTACAAACAGACAATTAAATTAAATTTTAGGAATAAATATTGTGGTTCTGTTTAAGAGTATTAGATATTTCATAATTTTTATCAGCAATTAAGAAATGTGCTTGCTTTTGCAATCAAAATGTGATCATAGTCTATATTATAAGTAGGGTTAAAAAATGATTGGTGAAACAGAAAAAATCAAATCTACTGTGCTTTATGTTGCTATGTAAACCCTTACCATAAATGCGGGGCACATTCATTTATTTTCCCAAATAAAAACTGATTCAGGTGTCACCTAATCTGTAACATGTCCTGGACAGCTATTAAGACAAATATTTTATTTAAATCACAGCAAAAAAATATATACTGTACTATAATGTATGTATGTTTCAATATATACAATGTCATAACACTGAATCCCTCAGTTTTCCCTCATATTTGCTGAAAGGTTCTTGGAGTGAAAGCAATGTGTAATAATGAATTCCTCACAAAGTAATGCTACCTCAAGTACTCTCCAGAGGCATGACCTTTGTGGGTTGATAAACACAAACTAATTTCCAAATAGCAATTAACCTCATCAGAAATGGTTGCCATTCACTCACAGATTCCCATCAGCCTGATCACAGTGTTCAAACAAGCTATAAACTCCTCCAGAGGATTTGGCATCATATCAAGAATCTGTAGGCCACAACAGTGTTTTCTTGGTCACACAGCAAGACAGTAGGCTTATAAGGACCTGCATTATTCTCCAAAGGCATGTCACCACTGCAACAAAGTCAGCACAATTGCTGCTTGTTTTCAAATCTGCATATTGTTCGGATTTGTTTTCCTTTACATGTGTTTAAGGTAAGATGTATACAGTATACATTTTACATAAGGATTCTTGAACAGCACTCAGAATTAATAATTCCTAAATCAATTTCTGACATTCATTCTGAAAAGGCTTGTCAAAGAGTCACTTTACTTTTTTATCATGCTACACACACATTTTCTGAACCCAAAAGTGGAAATGAAAGGCCTAACCAATCTACAATACAGTATGTGGAATCCCTTAATTTCTGTAGTTTTGTAAGCAAGTGAGCATACGTGATTTCACAGTATCCACTAAGGATTTTAACTCTTTTTCAATACAATAAAAACAAAAAAAACATATATATTGAGTCACAGATGCCAAGGTCTTTTTTGACATTTTCAGTCCCCTTGCAGTCCTACAAAAATGTGTCAGTATTATAATAGTATTTCTTAGTTGTTCTTATTTTTAACTACACAGCAGTAAAGTGGTGACCACAAGGGGTTGCTGGCTGCACAAAGTGATTTGCACAGAAGAGAAAAATAAACTAGTCCATGCTATAGCAATTTCTCCTACTTTCAAATCTGCATCTGTATCAGATACAGGAAAATTTCATCTTCCTGGGCATTTGGGATTGCTGCATCTGTTCTGTCAGCACCTCCAGGTGTTTAACTGGTACTGCTGTACACAGTCATACCCGAGCAGGAAGTTTGAGACATAGCAGTGGCATATGTGTGTAATATAAACAGGAACCCTGAAAAGAAACTCACATATTGCCAGACATGGGCAGTATACACCCACGCACATTTGGTAACCATGGCAATTAAACAGTGCAACGGAATAAATAGAAAGTCTTATCAAACTGACCTTTTACACACATAAAATATGTGCTAAATAAAAACAACAGCATTTGAAGATCTTTTTAGCTGAGGGATAGAAATACTTGTAAAAAAAGCCAGACTTTGTTTTTGGAAACGTGGCAGAAGTTTTAAAACACTGTAGTGTTTGTATTTAGATACCATTGACAACAATCTGACCTGCCTATTAGTGGTTTCTCTATTTGGAAGAAATTACTCATCTAAAATACTGGTGCAAGTACAAACCCCAAAATCCACCTTTTCTAAAAGCTTTTTTTCTTAAATGTGGACACCACATGAGATTGGTCAATTCTGTACTCCATACTAACACTTCTATTCAGCATAAAACTTTTATTTTATTTTATTAAGGAGAAACAAATAATAAAGCTGCTTAAAATGTTATTCATCTGAGTCAGATTAGTTAAAGAGTGCAAAACATAACCATGTTTATAGTGTCTCTGATCATATACTGTATGTTACACAATATACTGTACATAAATAAATTTGTTTCAAATTAAAATGGAAAGGTAAAATGCAGTTTTTATAAACAGGAAATTATTTATATAGCAAATTAGTTTCCAAGTCTGAATGATTTACAGTATGTAAATTAAGGTTTGAACGTAAGAGCTCCCGTTGATAGTAATTGACTGACCAACAACAGACTGACCTAATAGAATAGGTCTTGATGAAGTTCACTTCAGGAGTTTGTGAAGGCCAAGACATCTTTGTGATTTTTCCATCAGTCTCTTTACATTCTGAATAGGTTCTCATTACAGTGGTTTTATGCTAGAGGTCCCTGTCATGTTGAAAGATGAATCCCTCCCATACTATACATGTTTTGGAGGCAATGGTCGATCAGAATCTGCTTATATCTGGCCGTCAGGGTACGTTTATTTTAAAATTCTGACACTCCCATGCATCACTGGAGCTACAGTATCATGCACTGACCTCTACATGACTCTGCAGTCTGCATTCCAAAAAAACCCTGCCGATTATTGTAAAGCAGCTCAAATCTGGAAATGCACTTTTTTGCAGGTTTGATCATCTCATCGTTTCAATACCGTTACCTATTACAGTTATTTTTTGGTGTATTGTCACCTCTCAGCAAATGTTTCCAAATAGTTCTGTATCCATTGTGACCAATATGTGCTAAGGTATATATTACAGGCTCATAATGAAATGCTACTTCACTTACTTTTGCAATAAACATCGCTTCTGGGCTTTGAGTTTCATTTCTTGACTATTTTTTGTCAACAGTGAAAGTTTCAGGGTCTTGTGAATAGCACTATGTGAAACAAAGTCTGAGATCATTCAAAAGGATTAGCCTTCTTTAACTAAAACTTTGTTTTATATATGTTTCTTGTGTGTGATTTCACCATGTTCACCCCACAGTTCAAAATCACACCCAAATCATATTACTGCTTATACTTATACAAGCCTTGTGCTAGATAGGAACATTTAGATTGGTTGTCAGGCAACCATGTACATTAATATCAGGATTACAATGCAATATATTTTAAAATATTGGTTATTATTGACAGCTCCTGGATGAAAATGATGCTGGAATTAGTAAGTTTTCTTTTTACAGATCTCTATTAAACTGAACCATCTCTATGGCATAAAGTCAGTAAGAGTATTTTGACTTAGAAAGTTTTTGATTTCTAATTTTGAAATCAGCAAAAAATTCAAAAAAGAGCATTAATGTAAAAGCTCTTGTTTTGAAATCTCAACAGACCAGTTCTAACAAACAAGAGGCCCAGATAATACCAAAAATAAAATACAATCAAAACTATTGCCTTTATTTCCACTTTGCACATGAGAAACTCTGCACTGTACTGTAGACTGTATTTTATTACCAGAACAGATTGAATTCATGGTATGCTTGGTCTGGAACAATGATATTTAGTAAAGTTGTTTCACTGTGACTCTCCTATAGTCATACTATGACCAAGTCTGTGACAGTACACTTTGGAATAAATAAGAATACATGAGAATCAATTTGTAACATGCAATTGGTCTGTTAAAATTCCTCTGAGGACTAGTCTGAAAAATCAAAGGTTGCAAACTAAGGTTAATCTGAAGCAGGCTTAATAAAATATGCGCATCAGATTTAAATTATTATGTTCTTGATTGTGTCCCTACAGGAACATCATGCAAGAAAGAAATTGATACTCCACGTGCATCTTGTTTTCCACCAGGGTAGCAAAAAAGAGGATTTAAGACCAGGGTTTTTCATCATAAATAAAAGAGCCATTACATTACAGACTTACTTTAATATACTGTAATTGGACACAGCCAGGATCCAGACAATTTATTTTTAGAGAATAAGAAATTATAAATTAAATGATAAAAACAATAAAAATTGACTGACAGAAATTCATGAAATTGAGTTAAGATGTATTTTTTTCTCTTCATAATAACTACTTTTACATACTATGAGCAAACAGTTTAATTTAATCCAATAAAGAAGAATGGCAGAAAGTACAAAGCAATGATATAGTTAGAATGTAGGTGGAGTGTCTGTCTGCATTTGGAAATTCCTTTATTACATCATCTAATACAGTGGAACCATATACACTGCTGTGCAAAAAGTCTTAAGACATCTCGACCACAATCTAAAGTTACTTTACAATATTTTATGAGTATCAACAATGTACTCAAAGCCTCATTAATGCTTTCTGTGATTACAACGGTGTTGACTGCTATTAATAGACCTTAGTTTGGGTGAGAAGAAAGTTGGGTTGGGTGAAAGGGTGAGAGTTTGGGTGTTCTCTTTCTTTTTTTCAGCATGGAATAAACTGATTACTTGTTCCTTTGCGGCCTACGCATGCTGACGCAGCTACCCACTTTAATTTACATTGACCAGAATCTTCAAAAACATGTTAACAGCAGCTCTATTTAAGATATTTAAATACTTTGTACATGAGCAGCCAACATAAAGTGTTTTACAGTAGCACCTATTCCATCACCAGACAAATCCAGCTGACTCATTGACAGGTGTAACTCATTATTAAAAATATATTTTTTCTCCCTGCACATTTATTAAGCAAGGACTACTTTTGACACTAGTAATACAGATTTATTGGGATTGTGCTGTAGCACCTACTCAGACAAAAAACTAATTGGTTTAGTGGAAGGTTGATGGATCACATTATGCAGAAGACCCCAGAAGTACAGTGGGTTACAGAAAGGTTAGAAAAGTTTGCTGCGGAGCTAGCTTTTAAGCTACAGTATCATTATATTTTTTTAATCTGAGTGTTTATAGTTGTAATGTTCTAGACAAACAAATTAACTACTCATGAAATATATTTATAATGAAATTAAAATATATAATCAGCATAGAAGATGATTCTTTCATTTTATATTTTCTACATAAAGTAAACTGTGTTATAGTGGAATAGAGAAATTAAGGTTCAAAGTGCAACTTATTCTCCAAGATACCATGTACTGTTTAAATTACAGTAGAATGATAAGATGCTACTCTTCTTTATCTGTCTCCATCACTCGAATATTTCATTATTATTGTATTGTAACTCAAAACTTGGTAGACATTTTCATGTCCTAACTTTCAATCATTTTTGATGCCCTATATATTATGTGTAAATAGCAATTTTAAAGCAATCCCTTAGCATAATGAAAAAGGTCTGCTCTCCTTTGATGCCCTTCAACCTCTGCAGTCATCCAGTTTACAAGCAATACAGTCTTATATCATTACACTGGTCTCTTGGAACTTGAAGAACTGCTGAAAATATGCTATTCATCCTTTAGCATGGTCTTTTCCAAAATAAATCAGATACTGAGAAAGTCAAAGTTGTTTTATGAGGACAGAAATCTCTGGTCTATCCTGGATTCCATAATCCACAAAGATTACAAGCCTCTAGTATCCAAGAGTCACAATCTGTCATGTTCAGATTGCAAGTGTGTATTACAGCAGACAGCTTATTGAATGGAAAGTATACAAAATCATATTTGTCTAATACAGACGGTTGAACACATGCCTGAACAAGAGGAGATAGTGGTACTGAGCTTCAAATCTGTGGAGAGCCAACAGTACCAGGGTGATATATCTGCACTTCACTGTTTCAAGACAGACAATAGCCCTTTGAATAGTTCAAATTTGAACCCAGAAATATATTCCTAATCATTAAAAAAATTGTTTAGGAAAAGGCTGAAAGAAGGGGAAAAATATAAAAAATACTGTTTTTTGTAAAAACTTGTAAAAATGCTGCATCAGTATGTTTCCTATCTTCACATGACAAAAAAGTATATAGCTGTCTTATCTCTTTGAAATGAAAGCAGATTAAAAAAATTAAACCCTTATCTGTTTTTAATTAATTCAGCTAAAATAACATGAAGCATCTTTATACAGGGCACATGGCACTCGTAGACTCTATATTAAATCAACTGAAAATTGTGTTTAATCAAAATGATAAATTTTAAAAGCATTGTACTATTCACATTTGGAAAAACGTACTTGTTTTTTTTCTTATGTTGTGAAAAGATACAGTAAATGCCTTTGTGAAAAACATACTTAATGCATCAGGAGGGTTATAACCAAATGCCTTTATGACAAAAGTAAATAATATTTCAGCAACCAATCACAATTGTTAAATACAGTACCTTATAAGGAACGTTTATAGCTTTAAAAAGAAAAAGTGCCTATTTAAGTATCATTTATCATCATTTCCAGATGCTTTCAAAGTAAAAAATGCTTATGCTAAATGATGTAAATGAAATGACATCATTCATATAATGGTTGTGCTTTTTTACTTTAGCAATAATATTCCATACTGTACATGCATTGCATTGGATAGAACATACAATCGTATAGAACAGATAACATTAAATTACAATCATCTGTCATACTCTGGAATATGCAGAAAATCCCTATAAAATCTCTGTATGACAACTCCTGTGTTTATTTATTTTTTGTGTATGAAAGGTTTTATTCTAAGGTGAATCCTTCCATTACTGTAGAAGGAATGTCATGTGTTGAAATAGATGCAAAACCCAGCTCTCAGAATTCCTGGCTCATAGCTTTTAATATCTTGGATGTTGATGATGCTTTCTGCTACTAAATAGTTTGAGCCTGTAAAAGTATTTTAATGTGATCAGGAGTTTGATCCCCTTAATGGCTATTAAAGTATTATACTTTCAGTCAAATCCACTTTCTTCAGTCAAATCCAGCTTCTTAAATCCACTGCAGTCCATATTTTGTAAACCATATGATACATTGTGAACATAGTGAATATTTATATACCATACACTTATTTATAATTTATATATATCAAACATATGGTGTACAGGAAATGTATTATTACTATGTACAGTATATCTGTTTCAGTTTCCAGGATGTGAGATATATATATTTTTTTTATTTCAACCACATGACAGTGATATCATAGAGCTGGGTCTGTTACTGATAGTAGAATATTGTGTCCTGCATTAACAGCTGTGTAACAAAGCCATCTAGCTCATCTGTTAGTTAGTAACTAACTGATCCAAGGATCTCATCCTGCTGTTATTTGAAAGAAACCAGGATATCAGCTGGGTAGCTTGTTCCATATGCCTACAATGTTTCAAGTTCCTCTTCATATTTAAATACACTTGTACTTTTGTGTTCTGGTTTATATTTCACTGTTTATTCTAAAGAAGTCCACTGGGTTGACTTTGGTAATGCCTTTGAGCATTTTGATTACTTGTATCAGGTGTCTTCAGAAACCTCTGTTCAAGACTTAAAGGGTTCTGCTTCTTCAGCCTATATCACATGGTCTGCATGTATCCAAGAACTTCTTTCTTTTTCTAAATTCATACTGATTAATCCCTAGTATCTGATTCCCATGTAGATACTAGTTTCATTCTACTTATTATCTCCATAAGATTACTTATTACTTATTACATTATATAGTCATACAATATACAGTATCTATATATTTCTATATGGATATAGTCAGATACAGTATTTCAGTCTGTAATTACTTGGTTCAGTTTTGTCTCCCTTTCAATGGCAGAGCACTATATGAGCAATTCTCCAGTCTAATGGTATATACCTGTCTTTTACAACTGTTGGAAGAGTGATTAAGTCAATGATTTCTGGATCATCTTGTTTCCTTGAGTGCAATTGTTAAGATACTGCACTATCGGGCCCTGAAGATGTATTAATTCTGAGTGCTTCTACTACCCGAAATTTCTTCTTCCACACCAATACTATTTAATAGAGAACTTTGTCCTTCTGCTGCTTAGGCCTTTTGTTGACTTCTACCTTAACAAAGACCTATGGTACTGTAAGTTTATTCATTTAGTA